>NW_027397066.1:83032314-83065832 GCF_003265705.2 Callorhinus ursinus
AGAAAGAAAGACCTGTCCACTGATCCCGTTCCCTCTCAACATAATACCATTGTGATCACTTTCCCTCCTCTATGAATGCCCCAGCCTGCTCTGAGTCCTCTCTTCCTGCTCATCACTTCACACTCGTACACCACTTTGCTTAAATTCTTCTCCCAACGCCTGGCATCCCTATTTTACTACATGCCCACTACTCTAACTGCTGAGTGGAAATTTGGGGTCACCAAAGACCCAGTCAGTTCTGTCACCTCATGCATGCAATCAGTTACTAAGGTCTCATATTTAGTTGGTATTTCTATCATTTGTCTCAAATATATCCCTCAGTGCCAGTATATTGCTTTAGGTAATTTTTACTACCAAACAGTGAGTGATTCACTAACTGGTCTATCCACCTTTATCAATCCATTGCCTACAACAGGCTATAATAAATCTTTCCAGACATAAACCTGACCATTCCTTACTTACAATTTACACTACAAATTCCTATATACCCTGATTGTAGAATATTCTTCCAAAGCCCTGCAGCAATCATGCCACTATCTCATTCTAAATCTTTACCAGCTCCACATTCACAAGTGAATTAAATGCGATCATTTTAGTTTGTTACTCAAGGCTTTGCACAGTATGGCCCCAAACTGTCTCTATCAAGTCTACTTCTAACTCATATTCTAGAATTCAAATAAACAGTATTAAGCTGTTATTCCCGTCCATGAAGGCAGTGATAAAATGCTATTTACTTTTCCCACCTCTTATCATACACAGAAGTGTCATTATTCCAAAAAAGTATTGAATAATAATCATTCAATGGACTATACATTGAATTAATAGCCTAATCTAAAGGGAAAAAAAAGAATGTAAGTTCCATGCAAAGAGGGAATTGTGTGTATGTGTGTGTGCGTTTAACTGCTATATTCTCATGATCCAGAATACCTCCTGGTATTAACAGGAGCTCATTAAAAAATAAATAAATAAATAAATTTAAAAAAAACGGGCACTCATTAAGTGAGATTGTTGGAAATGTAGGCATGCCGTGGTGCTATCCACTTTGTTTTACAGCTGTGAAACACAGAAAGTGAACTGCTGTCATAATTAAGCTCTTAAATGTGAACATCATGGGGAAGATAACACACAAGTATTTGTAAGATAAGAGTCCAAATGTGGCAGTTCTCCAGAAATGTAGTGTTAGCAGAAGGAAGGCCTTTACTTAGCCAGCCCCCATAAGCTGGCCTAAGTCTCTCCTGCAACATGATAACATTTCATAAATTTTCATTTTTCTCATGGTCATCTCTGTGGCATAGATGGGCTGCAGGGGATTTCATTAAATCTTAGGAGGAGTTCCCACAAATGCACTTAAAGGCACATAACATATGAGATAGTAATGAAAATACATTTCATGTGCTTCAAAGTGTGCTACATTGCAGTCAAGTTCTTCAGAATATTACATAAAGACAGCAATTTCCAAGAGGGCAAAATGAAAAAGAAGGTGCTGAGTTTATAGCATTTTTATTTTCTAACACCAGTAACTTTTAATATGGCTATAGCTATTGCATAAAAAGAAGCACCTATGAGTTCATGAAGAAGCATCTATGAGATCCATTCACACATGTACATATGCACACATGCCACCACACGTTCTAAGAGTAAAAACTTCATTAGTTCTAAATGTGTATCTCAGACTATGGCTCCATCACAAGACACAGGAATGTCTAACTTCAGGTACCAGAAAAGGATGTTCTAACTAAGCTGATTTCAAACTCTGAGATACAAAGGAGAGGCTCACTGCATTAATATTGCAAGTTCCTAAAAGTATGTTTAGAGACACAAAATGATTGCTTACCAGTTATTTGAGATGCACTTTGCTACAGGAAATGAGCTGTGTTCAAGTAGACCTTCTTGGTCTATGTAAATGGTTGTATCAAGGAATAGCTCCTAGAAATGGCACAGGGGTATACTGGCAAAAAGGACCCAACCAACTGCTTCTATGCTAACTTTGTTTAACTGGAATAGTTTTTATTTCTTAATTTACAGGTTGGTTGGTCCAGTCCCTGATTCCCTACATAAGCTTTAGCAACTGAGTAAGATCCATTTTTAATTACCAGTATCATCACCATTTGCATTCAAGTAAATCACGGCGTAGAAGTCCTCTTTGGAATTTTTTACTCCAAAGTAGATTAAATTTAGTGTGATTCTATGAACTTTTAAGAATAGTTCCATAATCTACATGTGGTAATCATGCAGGGCTATTGTAAGCAGGCAGTGCTGTGAGGACGTTATGGCTATTGCTCCAACCCATTATATATGGCAACGGGAACGCTCTGTGCATCACAGTGGAGCTGTTAGAAACTACAACAGAGATGAAGTTCAACTGTCCAGAGGACCTAGTGCCACACCAGGAGATTGTTCACTCTGTGGTAAAAAAGGAAGATATGTTAGACTGGGATTGTCTTCATCATCTTCATCCAGTGATACAGTAGAGGTGATGGAGAAACATTCTCAGGAATCACACAGCTCCTTCTCAATGGACATGGTAGTCGATCCTTCTCAAGCTTATAGCTATTCTCAAGCCAATGACCATCAATCAAAGAAAGAAAAGAAAACTAATTTTATGAAGAAAGACCAATCTATGGAGTGGTTTCCAGGAAGTGAAGAATGAGATGGCTCAACTAAACCAACTTGGAATCATTAACTACAAAATGTCAAACTAACTACAAGACAAGTGTCAAATGGGACATTTAAACAGTTTTGAAATGTTATACATCTTCCTTTAGCTTTTGTTATTTTTCAAAATTGTATGTAAAAGTTATACGATTCATAGTAATAGCTAACAATTCCAACCTATGAAAGTAGTGATTCACAATATAAAGTTCTATTTTGATACTTTTCCATCTTCAAATCAGTTGCTATCATCTGAGGTACTCAGTTATGTGGTGGTTTAAACTTCCTCAGCTTGACGAGAAAAGCTAATTTAAGGAGACAAAAAAGTAAGGTCATTACAAAATTAGAAGTATGTATGTAAATATGTAAGCCCTGCTTACATCGCCTGCATACAATAGCAATAATTTTTTGTTAGTCTACCATATTACATGGAATGCCAAGTTTCTGGCTTCCAAAACAGGCAAGACCTGTGGTCCTATCAAAGTTACTATAAACTTACTCATTTTACCTACATCAAGTCACACTTCCCTCTGAAAGACATTATTTTGTAGCTAAATTTATAAAATATAATATGAATTATATTATAAATATCAAACAAAGAAAACAGAAGAAATTCTGTACCTGAAAGGTATGCAGATGGGGTGATTCTCTCAGGATTAGGGATGGTGACTAGTTTTAGCTACTGACAAATATACCTGCCACTTCATATATGTGCTCCTCAAGGTCCTAATGTCACACAGACGCTAGTCTCCAAATGTCTGTGCTCCCCACCCACCTTTTCAAGTCCTCTGGGGTTTCTCTTTATAGGAATTCATGTTTTCTAAACCACCTTAAGTAAAAAGTAGCATTTAGTCAACAATAAATTCATTAGAAATACTAACAATTCATGCATTCAGCTAGACAGTTGTAACTAGTATAATAAAATCCATTCAACAATTCTTTCATTCAACCAATAACAATTTATCGGTGCCTAGCATAATTGGTAAGTGCTAGTTATCTATTTTCCCATGTATATATAACAGCAATTAGAAGTGGAAGTTAATATTTTATGTGTAAATATGATATTCTCTTTTCACCTTCTAATTGGAGAAAGGAACCATAAATTTAAAAGGCAGTAAGCATTGGCAATTGCTTACTCATTGGTGAGCCAGGGGAGCAAGAATGAAACACAAATAAAAATGCAATAAATAAGGACAAAACTTCTGACCTATGGCTTATTTATCTATTACATGTGTTGCTTTTAATTCTGGCTTGAATTTGTCTCCTTTTGAGGGGAAGGGGATCTTATCCCTCCCCCTCTCATCTTCAGACATTATTTGTCTTCCTGTTACGGCATGAGTCAGCACCACCGGAAATGGACAGCTTCCTGCTGTTTATTAAGAGGCAAACTCTTCTCCCCGTGAAATGACACATGTAGCTAAATCACAAACAAGGGTAAAAGATGCACCCCAAAACATTAAAGACACACACACACACACACACACACAACACAGGTAACAAAAATGCCATTGTTAAACAAATGTTAGTGTTAATCTTTGATGCAATTCACCTTTTCAAAACAAAATTTAAAATTTAACATACTCCTACTTTCTTAGTCATTACTACTAATACTATAATGATGTAACTTTTAATTCACTTAATAATTGTGAATAATACCATTTTTTAAGAGTTTATTTATTTATTTGACAGAGAGAGAGAGAGACAGTGAGAGAGGGAACACAAGCAGGGGGAGTGGGAGAGAGAGAAGCAGGCCTCCCACTGAGCAGGGAGCCTGATGCAGGGCTTGATCCCAGGACCCTGAGACCATGACCTGAGCTGAAGGCAGTTGCTTAATTGACTGAGCCACCCAGGCACCCCTGAATAATACCATTTTTTAAATTAGTAGTTCAGATGTAATTTGCTTCAAAAAGACTTCTCTGACACCCTACTCCCCGCACCTGCAAGTTAGGTTAGGTAATCTGACACCTGCTTATGGACACTTCATTCATCACCCTTAGTCAATTAATATAATATTGAAACTCTTTTTTTAGATTTATCTCCTCTACTCTATGTCTTCTAGTTCTGTTATTGTAGTTACAGCATTTAATAATGCTATATACCATTTAGTGAATGCCTTCAATATAGTTGGCCTCTTACATTTATTATCTCATTTAATACCATAGCTACTTTATGGATTATTTAGTTCCATTTTATATTCAAAAACATCTACTCATTATAAGTATTTATATGAATTATAACTAAGCAGCAGTCAAGATTTAAACCCAGTTCTTGGGTACCTTCCAGAGATGGGCTGTCTCATCCATAATGCACAAGAAGTACAGGATATTATATAGTATAATAAGGTAATCATATTAAGACTCATTTATCTATTCAATACAAACTTATCCAAGAAAGATGTTCCCAACATTACTGACCATTAGCATATTTCTCTTTAGTACTGATACTTCTCTCACACTTAGAAGTACGAAGCACATATCGTCCAACAACTGGTGCCTCGGTTTCCCCACCTGCACAATGTGGTTAATAATAACACCAACCTACCTCATAAGACTAAATGAGTTGGTATTTGTAAAACACTTGAAATATTATCTGGCCGAGTCAAGGACTAGCTAAGTGTTTGTTAAACAAAAGTACTCTCTGTGGGTAGTGGGTAGACTGTATCAAACCTACATAATGGCAAACTCTGTTGACAGCACAACATGTACTTTATTTACAGAGAAACACCTTGTAACACAATATGTTTAAACATTCCCTTAGGGCAAGGGCACTAGTTGACAGGGCGGACAAAGGGCAAACTGTTCCCAGGGAGGAATGAAGAGCTAGCAGCTGAGGTGAAACAATAGCAGAAGAGAAACAAAAATGGTTTCAGACCTTCTCCAAAGTAACTTTTTCCGGGTCGATTTTAAAACATGCTATGGTCTCTGAGAAACAAACTGAGGGTTCTAGAGGGGAGGGAGATGGGGGGGTGGGTTAGCCCTGCGATGGGTATTGAAGAGGGCACGTTCTGCGCGGAGCACTGGGTGTTATACACAAACAATGAATCATGGAACACTACATCAAAAACTAATGATATAATGTATGGTGATTAACATAACAATAAAAAATAAAACATGTGAAGCAGTATCAGACCTTAAGATCATCTATACTTCAAAGTAGGTGAATTTTGTAAGTTTATGATCCTCCAATTGGTAGTATAACTATCAATTTAAGATTGGTACATAGTAGTTGATATATTGAAAATACAAACTGGTATGTGTTAATTCCTAAATCAAAGTTCATTGTTTGTAACTTACAAACACCCAGGCAAGGGTTTCTGTTACTCTTAAAGAATTAATGAGCATAATTTCTTCACCCTTAGATTCTATTTCTAATTGAAAATAATAATCATTAACACTACTCATTTTATTTAGACACCTCACATTTATAAACCTGAATCCCAGATGTAAGTAGTTTTATTTGCCCTCTATTTAAAAATAAGCTTCAGTATATATCAAACCTCTAGGGTCAGAATAAGTGAAGGAATGGAGTAGAAGAATTCCTTCAGAAAGATGGCTAAAGGTTCTTCTACCTGTACAGGAATGACAATATCTGCAGACTAAAAGGGGGTTAAAAAAAAAAAAAAAAAAAAAACACGATGAAATAGGAAAACATGCTGGACCAAAAAGCAATAGAAAGTTGACTATTACAACCTAAATTTTTAAAAATTTAGTTGAGCAAATAGACACCTGAGAAAAGCCTTATATAAAGAAACTAAAGAATAACTCTCTAAATAGCGCAGAGTATATTAAAAGAAAACATTATAGATGAAAAACTATATTTAAATTTCAGTCTGTTTCACAGTCTTTACTCAATTATTATTGAAAAACATCCCAAGTATCGGGGTGCCTGGGTGACTCAGTCAGTTAAGCATTTGCCTTTGGCTCAGGTCATGATCCCAGGGTCCTGGGATCAAGCCCTGCTTCAGGCTCCCTGCTCAGTGGGGAGCCTGCTTCTCTCTCTGCCTGCCACTCCCCTTGCTTGTGCTCTCCCTCTCTAATAAATAAATAAATAAAACCTTAAAAAAAAATCTAGAAGTAATCTTATTTAAAAAAAGAAGAAGAAAAACATCCCAGCTATCATTTTGCTACAACTTCCAAACTCTTCAATTACTTTATTTCAATTAATGAGACTGAAGATCTGTGAATTATTTAGTAATTCAGGACAAAATTTATTCTGCGTGAATGCTAAACCAATATTAATTTCTGATTTCCCAATTTTTCTAAAGAAATGAGACACTTCCAGTTCACAAGTATGCCTCCTTTACTTAATCTTTTCACTTACTGCATTATGGCAGGAGAGTCATGGATCACATAAAAAGAATACCTGAAGCATTTTCCACATTAGTAAAATCTTTGGGACTTTCTCTGCCTTTAGAGAAAGCCCGCCTTCCCACAAGTCTAGTCTATATAATTCATTTAATGTTTCACTTCATGAAACACTTTAATCAAATTAAAGTGAAGTTTCATTTAGATTATTACAAATCTAACAGGTGATTTATTATATTCTGAGCCATTTCCAGCAATAAGACAATTAGTATCAGATAAGATGTGTGAATAATAGCATTAAAAGCCTTTAAAAAAATCAATCATTAATACCAAATTTTTATTTCTTAATCACAAGATGTTCAAAAGTTCAAAAATAAAACTGAATGGTTTTCATTGCTTGGGCTCCAAAGGTTAATTACTTAACACGGTTTGCAGGCTTTGCCCCTGACCCCACTTCCTCATTAGCCTCATTATTTCTTCATAACCCCTCACTTAACGGTATATATTCCAGCCACTAAGAACATCTTTCTGTTCTTTGGACGCTCTTCTGCCTTGACTAACTTAAGCTTCTGCACGGGTTGGCTAGTCCTTCACCTGCAGCCCTTCCTGTCTTAGCAGCAGCAACTCATGAGGCTAACTGCCACCTCTCTCAGGCCCCGTTCAACTGTCACTTCCCACAGGACACCTTTCCTGACTCCTCAGGGCTGCAGGTAAGCATCCCCTCTCTGCCCCTACAGCATGTCCCTTGGCTCTGTAATAGCCTACAGAAAGTTAGCCCCGCCTTTCATGCCCAATCCTGCAGAAACAGGACTGGCCATAGGTTACCACCTTTCACCACCCGCATGCCTATTGACCGCTGCAAAGAAGACTTAAGGCTGGGGAAAATACACTTCTGCCAATGAGAAATCATTCCCAAGGGACTGCCACAGTTATTTGCAAAGGTAACAAGAGGCTGATTTGAGAAAAAGAGCAGTACAACTTCAACATATTTGCACTTGATATTCTCAAAGGTAAAACTAAAAAAAACAAGGTCTTTCCAAAACTTACCCAGAACTTAACAAAAGATGGTATAAGTTTTCTTTAGACCAAAGACCCAAAATTATAAAATATGATGCAAATGATAGTCCACCTCTCTATTTCTTTTAGTTCCCTTTCAACGTTCTTTGGGGGAAGCTGATTATGTAAAGAGGTCACATTTACATCTTATCAAGGCTCTGTATCACGGTTATGGAAACCTGACCACATTAAACAATGAAGAAAACAAAAAATACCTCCAGGGAAGTGCCCCTCTGAAACTTGTAACCTGAAACCCTCAGAACAAAACCAAATGTTAGAAGCAGTCATGAGGGTGCTTCTACTTCACACAACCCAGAAACATTGCTATCAGCCTTTATCTAAAGGAAACGGTACTCATCATTTTTTTTCCTGAAGATTGGCCTTTTTATAATAGTCTGTCTTTATTCAAATTTCAATTCCTCCTACGCCAGCTCAATTTTTGGCACTGAAGTTTTTTCACGATGACATTTTTTCACTTTTATTTTGTATTTTTCTCCGCATTTGTGAAGTTGCTTATAATTTACATGGTACTTCCATATCCATTATCACTTAGTTCATTACTTCATCCACCCCATCTCGCACTCATATTGTAATTAAACACCCACTGTGGACTAGAAGATGGGATTTGCCTTTTTTAAAAATATATTAATAAACTTTAGGGTTTTTTTCTTTTTTTTGTTATTATCAGTTAGCCATCATATAGTACATGATTAGTTTTTGATTAATAGACTTTAGTTTTTAGAGCAATTTTAGATCTACAAAAAATTTGAACAGAAATACAGAGTTCCCATCTACCTCCTGATGCCCCTCCACAGTTTTCCCTGTTATTAACATCTTCCATTAGTGTGATATATTTGTTACAGTTGAACTGATATCAACACAATATTATTAATTAAAGTCTACAGTTAATTTAGGGCTCACATTTGGTACTGTATAGTTCTGTGGGTTTTGACAAATACATAATGTCATGTATCCACCACTACAATAGCATACAGAATGGTTTCAATGCCCTGAAAACACTCATTGTTTTCCTATTCTTCCCTCCTGCTCTTCCATGCTCTCCTGGAATCCCTGGAGAATCACTGGCGTTCTTGCTATCTCTACATTTTTGTCTTGTCAAGAAATTCATATAGTCAGAATCATAGAGATCTCTACGTAAACTTTCCACGTTGGCTCCTTTCACTTTGCAATCATCATTTAAGGTTGCTTCACTTCTTTTTGTAGCTTGATAGTTCATTTATTTTTATCTCTGAATAATATTCCATTGTTATGTTTATCCATTGACTTTCAGAAGGACATCTTGGTTGCGTCCATGTTTTGGCAATCATTAATTAATAAAGCTGCTTTAAACATTCGTGCTCAGGCTTTTATGTGGACAGAAGTTTCCTACTCATTTTGGTAAATATCAAGAAGCACAGTTGTATATTTTGTTTAAATTTCATTCCTTTTTTTTAGTAACAAACCTAACACCTACTTTTTAAAAAAAATTTCCTAATTTCATAGGACTCTCTTTCATTTGCATTCATTTATCAATAAAAATAACTAAGTATGGAAGAGTTTCTAATGGCTCTTGTCTCCTCAGAAATTCATTCACTCACTATCCAGTCCAGGACAGAGTGGGGTACACATTCAATTCACACATGCACACAATTCCTATTGGACAAAAAAAAAAAAAAAATCAGCCACTGCATCTACAGAGATGTGTACACAGCCTTGCAAAAATGTTCACCAAAAATTAAAATGGATTGATAAATGTTTTCCAATGACAACCCTCAGCCAAATCAAGTCAACGGTATTTATTAAGTATCTAAGTATCTACTATTACAAGTCACTGGCTGGTTGCAAACTTGATCTCCAATTTTTGCTGCTCAATGGCTTAAGAGTGTTCAGAATTCTGTCTATTTCAATGACATAGAATGCTCTCCCTAAATAGAAATTTCCATGAAAACTGAAGCAATTAGTCATAAAACTAAGATAGAGACTCTATTGCAGTCTTTTAAGTTCTCTTCTTAATCTTAGGATCCATCCTGATTTCTCTTAAAGCCTAAGTAAACCAAGAATTCTTCCAAAGTCACAATGTGGAACCTGCCTAATAGATAAAAAAGGCATTTTTTAAAACTATGTAGAGAGCGCCACTTCTTTATTCTAACATGGCAACAAACATAAAAAGTGAATAAAAAGTAAAAGCCATTACTGAAAAATTAAGACCAGTTCTTTTAACTATGACTGTAATATTCAGTGTTCCAGAACAAATTTAACACTGAATTTATTTTATCTTATACAATTCAAAAAGAATTATAAACTTATAATGAGGTCAGTATATTTTTCACATATTCTATTTAATTTAAAAATTATTTTGTTTGTCGGTCTTCCTGCCATTTGTCAGCCTTTCCTGCCATTTGTCAACCCCATTACTCCAAATTTTGTCTCTTGCTAGCACTCAGAATTAGGTCTGTTAACTACCCAAAGAGAAACTAGATGCACTCCCTCCACCATGTTCCCAACTGCTGTGGTTTAAAAATTACGTTCCTGCTCAGAAACAGATCTCTCCATACTGACCTAGGGCTCTTCAACTGTGTGCTTCCTGAGTCTTGGTCTTTGTTATAAGAACACCACAAAGGTGGGATATCAGCTCCACTGAGTCCTGAGGTCCTGAAGGCCACCCAGGGCTACCCATAAGTTGACATGTGTTGGTCCCACGTTTTGCCTGTTGTACTTGCATCTTCAAAGCATCCCAATTTAGACAACAAATTAAGTGATCACCCTGGTCATAAGCACTCCCTTCCTCTACCCATTCACTCTACATATTCCCTCCCATCCCTTTAAACAAACACCTCTGTTGACACCTATCCCCTTCATGCCACTGGCTATCAAAACTTCCAGAGCTCTGAGTACGAGAATTCTGCAGCTACTATTTTTTCATACACATTATATTCTATGCAGGACTGTTTTTAAATATGACAGATTTGTTTTAAGAAACCTGAGTAGTGGGCGCCTGGATGGCTCAGTTGGTTAAGCAACTGCCTTCGGCTCAGGTCGTGATCCCGGGGTCCTGGGATGGACTCCCACATTGGGCTTCGCTTGCCCTGTGGGAAGCCTGTTTCTCCCTCTACCTCTGCCTGCCACTCCCCCTGCTTGTGCTCTCTCTCTGTCAAATAAATGAATAAAATCTTAAAAAAAAAAAGAAACCTGAGTAGTTTCCCAATAAAGCATTTCTCCCAACTAAAAAATGCAATGAAAAGGTCTTGCATCAGACTTAGGAGTATGATACTCTTCTTGAATAAAAGATTCTCAAGCCAATCACCTTTTCACCGAGAGAAGTCTGATCAATGTCCTAAAGTGAAAATAGGAATTATTGTTGGGAATCCAAGCTTAATAGTAGAGATGAGCATCTAGAATTCACATCAATTTATAAAAAGGAAAAAATCTGGCCACAAAACACACAATTCAATTGCATTTTACAGATGACAAGTCAAAAAAAAAAAAAAAAAAAAAGTCCAGAAGCAGCAGAGTGATGAGTAATAACAAGGCGGGAAATGAGTTTTGGGTGGCTTAATTAAGGGTCCAAGGAATGATATTTAGAAAGCGGAACAAAGTCAGGGCAACAAACATGCATTACGAGGTTCTAAAGGGGTGGGAGCAGAGAGAGAGCCCATAAGCAGATGACCAGCAACATCAGCTACCTGACCATCCTGCATTTGTATGGAGAGCCAACAATCATTTAGAATTTCCATTAGTAAGGAGCGAAGAAGAAATGCTTTCCCGTGACTTGTGTGTGTTGATTCCTAAGGGATTAGTGCTGTATATAACGTGATGTTTTGTGTCGGAATGAGTCTGGCCCAGCAAAAGATAACTTGCAGAGTCATTCACCAGCTTCAACCGTGCTCAGTCTGAAACCTGATTGAAACCAGCTGAGCCCATGACATCACCCACAAGCTTTTTACTATAAAAAGGGCAAGCTCTGTGAGGTCAGGAAGCAGAACTAAGCTCCATGAACAGAAGCCAAGCTGGAAGAGGGAAGAGCCAAGCGAAGTTCAGAGGAGGAGAGATTCATTCCAAAAAGCAGCTAGGATGAGCGATTTGCTCAGAGACAGCTGCAGAAGAAAAAGGCACACGATGGAAATTGTCCTTTCAGAGCAAGGCTCTGCTGTCTCCCGAAGACCTAAGTTATCCAAAGCGAAGCCTCAAAGGAGAAACTGATTTAAGCTATTTCAGATTTTCAGTTCCTGGAACTGAAGCAAGCTATAGCATCATCATGGTCATAGTATTTGTGCAGTCTCTCATTCAACGTGGGTTAACTGAACACCTACTGGGAATCAGGCACTGCTCTAGGAACAGGGAATACAATAGTGAATAAAGTGGACAAAAGTCACTGCTCTCATACAGTATATGTTCTCAGAATGAAAACTGAATAATATACAGCATATCAAATGAACATTACAGGAAACATGAAGAGGAGAGAGTGCTGGGGTTGAGAGCGGTGATACACGAGCAAAGACGAATGGAGGTGGGGAGATGAGCTGAGCTGTGTGCATGTCTGGGAGAAGGGCATGGAGGGCAGAGGTAACAGCAGATGCAGAAGCCTTGAGCTGGGAGTGTGTTTTCTGTGTTGGAGGAACATCAAGAAGGCCAGTGTTGCCAGTCAGAAGGAACAAAGCGAAACAGGAGTTTGCGAACAAGTTAATTCAGAAAGCAAGTAGAGGTGTCAGCAGGTATTTGGATATATGAGACTAGAGGCTCTGGGAGAAGAGTCAAACAGTGGGCAAAAATTAGGAACAATCGGTGTACACATGATGTGCAAACGGATGACCCCGCCCCACTGGTGCATATAGAGAAGAGGGACATCCCAAAGGTTTGAGGTTGAACAAAGGACAAAGAACCAGCAAAAAAAGACTGAGAGAGAATAGTCTAAAAGGTAGGAGGAAAATCACGAGAGTCTGATACCTTGATACTCTAGCGAAAAAAGTGCTCCGTGGGAGATGGGATGATCAACCATGTAAGGCTGCTGCCATGTCAAGTTAAATGGGCCTACCATTGGCCTTGACAACATGGAGGTTAGTAGAAACCTAGTAGAACAAGATTTGGCTCTGAGCAGAGCGAGAGGAAAAGCATTTGAGAGGGATCCAGAACATGGGAGGAGACAACCTTCTCAAGAGAGTGAATGCGCACAACTCTTTTGAGAAGTTCTGCTAGTAGCTGGGTAGGAATGTGGGCTCAGGAGATGGTGTGTTATTTTAGGACCAAAAAATTATAGCACGTTTTTCTGCTAATGGGAATGATCCAGTAAGGAGGGAAAACGATGATGCAGAGGAGAAAGGGACTTGCTGGGGACAATGCCCTCAAATAGGCAAAGGGGATGGGATCTAATGAAGAATACTTGGCCCTTCCCTGGTCTCAGTGAAACTGAACATGTGCAGGTTTCAGGTTTATTTGGTTTGTTTAGACGTTTTTTAATGAAATTATGTTGCCTATGAATGAGACTCGATCAAAAAGAACTTGCCACGACTGTCTGAAATTCTTAAGTGATATGCCCAGCTGGGTTTTAAATGAATCAAATGTAATAATCAGAATGTGGTGAAACACACAGTGTCCAACTCAGATAGGAAAACCAACTACTGTTTGTCTTTAAATTGTTTATCCTCTTTTCTTCCTTTTATGTAGTAAAAGAATAATCTTCAGCTCAATTAGTGAAAATGCTTGACTTAATATAACCAAGGCAGGCTTGCTAGTTATCAAGGGTGTCTCTTCCTGTACTAGGCTCCCAAATGACAAATAACAAACCGGGAACGGGGGTGAGGGTGGGGGTGGGGGAACCACAGGGGAAGAATTTGCATTCAATACACTCTCAGATCTTAGCCTGTAAGTACATCTTCACGGAGCTTTCCATATCTACAATAACTGATGTTGAACTTTGACAGCCCTCGCCCCATATCTTTTCCTGGGAAGAGCTACTCCAGATATCAAGAATATTTTAAAGAATAGTTTAAAAGGAGTCTGCAGTTATTCCATACGAGCATAGATAATCCCACCGCCAATACAATTTAGATCTGACTTAACTGCTAAGACCTATTTTGAGTGAGGGTGTTTTTGACAGTCTGAGCACCAATAGTCAGTTCACACCCAACTGGTGGCAGCAAAGCCAGCACGAAGAGGTGACAGAAAAAACAGCAGCTTTTCTATCTGGGAAACCAAAAGATGGCAAAGGAGATGAGAACGGGAGGAATGGGATGGATAGGCCTCAGTGGAGATCAAGAGAGGACTTAAATCTCTGGGCTGTGCATCTAGAGCTCTTCCTCGATGATTGCTTCAAGTTGATATAAACCCATGGAAAAATCAGGCCCTGAACTCCCTGTGCCCTGGTGTCAATGGGAAGGTATGCAGCATAGTCTCTGTGAGTGGACTGACATTTGGGCTTCTAATGCCACCTCCCATGTGAAGCTGATGTTTGACACACTTGCTCTCGAGCCTTCTCCATTAAACCTCGTTTCTTCTCTGCTCTAACCATCTGTTAATTTTGTATCCCAAATAATTCTACTGTCGTGAGATGTCCACTGGCTGCCATTAGCATAATTTAATACAGTAGATGTAGGTGCTTAGCGCCTTAGCAAGTTTCACTTCCTGGACCAGAAAGGTGCAGGGAGCAGAGCAAGTCTCTCAGCCCCCTCACTACAGAAACACGGCTAATGCACACAGAAGACAATCTGTTCCCGGGAAAGTCCTCAACACACGTACCATGGGCTTTTAAACAGCTATTCAAACTCTAACTTCCAAAAATTGAGCAGGCATCGTAAGTGGTACCTTTTCTTTCTAGTCGTTCCTAACTTACCTGGGACAAATAATATTTGGTTCAAATGTATTAAGTAAGAAGAGGTGATTTTATAAGTTCACGTGACACAAACATCACATTTTAATCAAAACTTTCTTCATGCTTAATTTAAAAACACTAAAAAGCAAAACCATGAAAATTCAAAACATGCACGACCCTGCTTTCTCACAAATTCTTCACATTACCATTTTACCAAAAAATAATGTACCGGAAAGACCTAAATTTCAGCAAGATGGTTTTCAAACAGTTGGTTTTATTGTTGAACTGGTCACCCTCATGGGTTCAGATGAAAGTAATAAGCATCTGGCCCTAATGCGGCAACTAATTTTGTAACTTGAGGGAGCACACCTAAGCCTTGGTTTCCTCATCTGGAGAAAAAGAGCATTGACTCCTATGACTCGGATTGTTGCCTTTAGCTGTAATATCTATGATTTTCTTCCACACGATGTTACAAATTATTAGTCTCTCAGGTCAGTAAAGTTGTATCAACATAGAGCAGAACTATTTTAATTTGCAATAAGAAGGTAAATAGGTCAGGTGTAGCACAAGTGAATTAACAGAATTAGAGTATTTTGAATTTTGAAAAATCAGTTCCTGCAAGGAGAAAAGGGTAAGAATGTGTGGTAGACAATTCTGGAGATGGCTGCCTGGAAAGCACTTCCTTCTCTGCTGAGAACTGTCATCAGCACGCCCGTAAGAACGCTGTCATTCTGTAACCCAACACACAGCTGAGTGATTTGGGGGTCGACGCCAGACCCAAACTAAGACAATCAGGTTGTCACTCCCTGGAAGTTGTCCGTTTGATCTTATAAACACAGGCTGGCAGCCACTAGGATCTGAGTCACATAACTGTAACTCTAACGGGTCCACCACCCCGCTTCTAAAGATCCCAAAGCAGTCCTGAGTCCCGAGGGCCACCCTGGCTTCTTACTTTTATCAAGACTGATGGCTTAATTATTCCCAGGAGTCCTTTAAATATTGAAAATGTTAAATCTACATTAATTAACACTAAATAAAGTTAAAAAGCCAGTTCCTTGGTTTGACTAGTCATATTTCAAGTGCTCAATCGTCATTTACGTCTATTGGTCACCACAGGGGACAGTCCAGATGTAGAGGACATTTCCATCGTAAAAGAAAGTGCTTTTGGAATAGTGCTGCCCTGGACACTTCTTTCATTCATTCATTCATTCATTCATTCATTTATTTATTTATTTAAAGATTTTATTTATTTATTTTCAGAGAGAGAGCGAGAGAGGAAACACAAGCAGGGGGAGTGGGAGAAGGAGAAGCAGGCTTCCCGCGGAGCAGGGAGCCCAATGCAGGGCTTGATCCCAGGACTCTGGGATCATGACCTGAGCCGAAGGCAGATGCTTGATGGCTGAGCCACCCAGGCGCCCCTGCCCCGGACACTTCTAACAAACTTCCTCTTTGCTTAAGCTTCTAGGATCAGGATTGGGGTGGGTGGGTGGGTGGGTGGGTGGGTGTGTGTGTGTGTGTGTGTGTGTGTGTGTGTGTGTGTGTGTGTTTAGTTTGTTTTCAGGAGTTTTGGGTGTTTGTGTGTGTGTGTGTGTGTGTGTGTGTTGTTCGTTTGTTTTATACTTGCACCAAGTAGATAGAGTCTTAAGAGGAGGTTAACAGGAGGCATAATGTTAACTTTTCAGAAATCTCATTAGGGATTTCTGGGTACTCTCAAGGGTTCTAAGTCTTGGAGTTAGTGTCCCTTTAAAACTTAAAGTTTACTCACATCACTCCTGGACTCCTCCTGGGTCATAGAATCACAGAATTTAAGAATTTAGGAAAACTTTATCAAATATCTAATAATCTCATGATTACCCAAGTAACCAGGCATGAAGTTTAAATATTTATTTACCCACCAGACTGTTACTACACCAACTGCTTCCTACTCTTCGCCCACATCTCTCTCGCTCTCTTTTTCTTTTCTTTTTTTTTTTCATTTATTTTGTAAGGTAATTTTGCCATGGTTACCATTGTTTTCAGTGTCATAGTTCCCCATATCTAAAAGGCACAGAAAACATTCTGTACTTTCAAATCAGGGAGCAAATACACTTTTATTGTAATTTTTTTATTTTTTACTAGAACCTTTATGTTCAAATCTGCCACATGATTAGTCATTTGTACAGATTGGAATCTGGATAGCTAGAGATGTTTTTATTCCATTGCTTTAAACAAATAGCAACCAAACATCATTTAAAATATGTGGATTAAACTGTCATACCTATGCATCAATAGACTTAAACTTGCTAAAGCAAATTCTCTCAGTATCTTCATAAAGTAATGCGTTATCTTTAACAAAACAAAAATAAAACATTTACAACACAATTCCAAATACTAACAATAAGCAAGGATTCTGTCATACTCACTGTCTCACCTAACTGTGGTGAAGTCTGATTATCACCTTAGCAAAGAACTTACAGGTTGTTTTCAGGTAAACATAGAATTCAATGTTCGTGCAATATTAATTTTGACATAAAGCATTACTTTTAAACAATCATACTGTACTGCTTCTTTGAAGTCAAATGCCATCAAGTGTTAGAGTTTATGACCTCCCAACTATTCCTTCCATTAAAGATAAACAACTTACATTTTTTTTCCCCTCTGCAGATTTGCATCTAATGTGACTGGTTTGTAACAAAATGGAGTAAAATGGTGATGACCCCTGCATGTAATAAATCATTACAGACCCATATTTTTGTATGTCTTTTCCTTAAGTGTAAATGAGCAAAGATTTCCCCCTGTTCCTAACACATCACATAAACCAATGTTCTAAAACTTCTGAAAAAATGATATACATTTCAAAGAATTAGCCCAGTCTATTTCCTTTTCCCTTCCCTTTCAAACTCATATATATATATACACATATATGTATATACAGATACATACACATATATAAACATACCCCCCACACACACACACACACGTTTCACAAAGTTTTCTAACATGCAGGGTGTTGGCCATTCCTACCTTGAGGAAACACCTCTCCCAAGATTACCAAGCATGACCCACAAAGTCAACAAAGGGAGTCCTGAATTTAGTGCCTGCTGCTTTTCAAGGTAGTATGAATCATCAAAGAGCAGTCCAGAGAACACAGGCCAAGAACTTGTACTCCTTCAACAAAGCTTTTGACAGATAAATTACACAACAAAAACAAAAAAGCAAAACAGCATAAACCCCAGCCCTCACTTGCATGGTTAAATTATCTATTCTTTAGAGAAAAAGCCAATAAATATACCTTAAAGCAACTGAGCTCAAATGCCAACCACAATCTTGGCACAGCTTTCAGCCAGACACCTGACTCCTTTGAAACATTTGCATACACCATGGACGGGCTCGCAAATTCATTAAGTCATAAAGCACCTGAAAATATTTACTACACTAATAAGTTACCAAGAAGGTAGAAAAGTCCATAATGTCTTATGAATGAAAGTTACAGAGTTGACTACTTTTTTTACTATTTTATTTATTTATTTTTAAAGATTTTATTTATTTATTTGACAGAGAGAGACACAGCAAGAGAGGGAACACAAGCAGGAGGAGTGGGAGAGGGAGAAGCAGGCTTCCCGCTGAGCAGGGGAGCCCAATGTGGGGCTCGATCCCAGGACCCTGGGATCACGACCTGAGCCGAAGGCAGGTGCCTAACGACTGAGGCACCCAGGAGCCCCTTTTTTGACTATTTTAATAAAAGTCAAACTACTGATTAAAAAACACAAACTTCCTTAAACAGTGAAAAGGACTCTATAACCAAACTCTTTTAGCATTCACAAGCCCTATCCTCATTTTGAAATGGTACTCTAAATACTCTTACAAGCTGCTCTATATGTCAGAATTTTGCCAAAATTTTTGCCAAAGGTTCATTTTAACCATTACTCCAATACTGATTGGTTACACTAAAGCTATAAAAAAAAAAAATTAGGTGTAAGAGACTCAGCATCAGCAGCCCCAGCTGGTGATGACAGGCCATCGAGGGAGAACTTGGAAAAACCTGGTCCTTTAGGTTTGAGGAAGTGGGTCAGCTGTCACCTGTGACCGGGCGGGTTCGGCCTCTCTAAGGAGAGTGCTGTAGCAGCCCAGGATCAATTCTGGCAGCTGAAACTTGAACCTTTAGGCTTTTAAAAGTTGTTAGTAATTTTTTTCTAGTAGAAAGTATATTATGTTTTTCCAGGAGATTTTAGGTTGTACATATGAGGAAAAAATTGTGTGTGTGTGTATAATATTAATATATCTTTTCTCTTAAAGGGAAAAGTACTTGAAGGCTATGTTTACTAAACACTTAATGTTTACAGATTAAACAAAAAGATGATTCTCAGATCTGTATTTCATTTCTCAAACCGAGCAATTGCAGGAAGAAAAAAAATAGCTACTAGCAGAAATACCTTGGCTAATTTATCTTGTTTTAACAAAGTTTAAATTTTTTGGAATAGCCATCAGCTTTATCTCTTTTGAGTCTTTCAAACACATTTAAATATACTTAAGCATTAGAAACACAACTGAAAGTCACATTTATCTAAATTTCTTTTAATATATACATTTAGTACTGTACCACCAAAAGAAATAGAAGAGTCTTTGGAAAGAACTGATGTTGACCTTTTCCTCATGACAGAGATCTTGTTTTGAAAATAGTTTGCATGGAAACACAAGGTTCTGATCAAAACAGTGGCAAATCACTTTAATTTTCTTAGATATATGGTCTAGCTTTCAGCACTGGAGTATGAAGCTCAGATGCCCTGGGCAGCCTTCCATTCTAGTGTGTAGTCTTCTTTTTAAAGGACCCACATCATTCCACATACAGGGCATGAAAGGTGTGCACCATTTCAATGAGACATGCACAGAATTTTTTTTTTTAACCTTTCAAGATCTATGCATCATGTGACATTAAAAAGGAAACATAATAGTATCTAGTTGTCTATTAACTAGCTTCCCTTTATTAATGAATGTGGAGAAAATGCCTAAATGTCTTTTCAGTAAATTTGTCCAAAGACAAACCTTAAAGGTATTTTGCTGATCAATGGTTGTAACTTAAGCTCTACGCAATCTCAAAAAATGCAAATGAAAACAACAGTTTCCAACAACCCAGCTCCTACTGCCTTATACTGTTTTTTCCCTTCTTTGCCCAGACTGTTGAAGTTAAACAGGTTGAGGTCACCTTCAAGAAAGCCCTTTGCCCTGCCAGGTTAAAGTCATGCCAGCAACCAAAGTAGAATCTGATACAAAAATAGGTGCCTAAGGAATCCAGGATAAGCAAAGCACATTATAAGGCCAGCAGTTCACTTGATGGCCAACAATGCAAAAGAAGTGATAGAAGCTTAGGGCTATATCTAAATGAGCACTAGAACCAACTGCTCCTACCATATTAATCAGTTAAATTAATAAATCGCTAAAATGGCCAGGTGTTGGGCTGAAAAACTAAAGTAAGTGGATTATTTGGTGTTGCACAGTCGCAGATAAAAGACATTAATCTTCTACTTTTTTACATGTCTTAGTTTATACGTAAAGGCCATTGATTTCACTGAGGTAAAATAATGGCTAACCCCCACCTCCGGCAAAAAGACTGCAAGGCTGTCAATACAGAAAACTAAACATGAAATTAATAACAATACAGGATACAAAACATGAAATTACTCTTATGTCGTTTCAATTTGCAGGCACCCTAAGGTCAAACAAATTCATAGATAACAATAATTTGTAAAAAGGAAGAAGAAGGAGGTGGAGGAGAAGATTGACATTAAAATAGTGCTACCAAATGCAGAAATAAAGTTAAGAGGTTTACAGGAGTTGAAAACATGCTAGTTACAAAGGCATGATAATGTCTGGGAGGTAGTAAAAATATTATCTGTATATTTAAAAAAAAGGAAGCAGCTGTCTAAACATTTTAGCTTTTTTCCAAAAAATGTTTATGCACTGGTCTGAGGATAGAAATAATCTAACTTGAGGCAATGTTTTAAACTATTAGAACACACACACACACACACACACACACACACAATGGAGTGCCTTGTGTCCCTTCCTCCTAGCCCTTTTTGATTTGAGGCATTTCCTCTCAACTTGGCTATAAAAAGGAAATCCTGAAAGTGAGGGTCACCAACAATTATCTGTCACTCCAACTGTATACGATAAAAGGAAAAAAAAAAGCTTTCTCTATGGTTTCAATTACAAAAAATGACATGGGAATGCTATCTTTTATAAACCACCATTACAAAGTTCATGTCAACCTGATTTTATATTAAAAATATATCTATATCCAAATATAAAGTATGCCAAAATAGTTCCAAACCAAAATATGCATTTTTATTTTGCGTATTTGCTTCATCTTTATATATCAGAATACCTTCTGGTTGCATAGTTGTAATCACGGTTCCCTTATAATTTTCCATTCTGCATTTTCACCTAACATTTCATCATAACATTTCCATATGCCTCCCATATTTCTAGTTATGATTTCATTAGGAATTCCATAATATTCCAAAAATTTAATGAGCTATTTATTCACTTGTGACCTTACTTATTTCTACCCTGCCTTCTTACAGAATGGGCTTCAGTGGAATCACTATCATTTTGGGTGGACAATTATGATTTCCATTATTCTTTTGTTGGACACTTAAGGGATTTCTAATTTTTTCTCTCCCATTTTAATTAAACCTGCAATGAGCAACTTTATGTAATATAGCTCCCTTTCTCAGTTGAATTATTTCTTTGGAATGAGTCAAGGGTTGAAAACAGTTTTCTTAGTAACTATAATGCCTCATTGCCTTATAAAGTATTCATACCCATTTATAATATCTGGAGTGGTAAAGTACAACAAAATATCCAGTAATTATTTTAAGTATTAAAACTACTCTGGGGTCAATTTTCTAAATGCTCTTAAATTTTTCTTTTAGTTGAAGAATTAAATGGAGTAATGCACACTTCTAGATAAGCTTCAAGCACGTATCTGCCAGAGTCTAAAGTAAAATCAATATTCTCCCAACTCCTAAAACTCACTCTCTGATGTAAGCACTGCTAACAATTTGGTACATTTCTTTTCACACTTTTTTCTTTTGTATATATAAGCATATATGTACATATGTAGGATTTCTGAAACTTTCTTTCATTTTACAACACAAACTCTCTCCCTATCTTCAAATATGAGCCCATAATACGACCTCTATGAAGTCATGATATGACTTCTAAAATATGATATTCTCTCATTCAACTATCACTTGGTTCCAGTTATACATTTAGAAACATCACAAGCACTGTACCAATTTTTGGTTAACTGCTACCCATGAACCTAAAACAGAAGATAATCCTCAAATTACTTTAAACACTGGTGTGTGTGTGTGTGTGTGTGTGTGTGTGTGTGTGTGTGTGTGTGTGTCAGAGTTACCTTCCTAATTATATTTAAGACCATTACCAAAATGGGCTTGAATGCCCCAATAAAATGTTTATTATGGCGTTAGGGTGGTACAAGGAAGTGTTTAGGAAGGAAGCTAGTCTGGCATCAGAAATGTGTCACCCACATGTGGATAACTAAGACCATATAAAACACCAAAATTTTACTGAGGGAGATAAAAACAAAGTGACCTAGAGTTTCAAAAAAAATGAGTGACACAAAGTTAAAAGTCGACAGAAGTTCATGAGACTTGCCAGGAAGAAGCTAGCAAAAATCTTGGAATAGTGGTTTCTCTAAAGAGTAGAACTGTATTCCTAATTTGATTAAACCATACGACAGCCTCTGTAAGAAACATCATGTTTGTTATCTCTGTATGGGTTTGACTCTTTCTGGAACGTCCATGAAAGTCCCATGCCTCTCCTGTTATCAGCTATACCATCAAGGCAGAATTGCCAGCCAAGTTAAACCACCCCTCCTACATTTGCTGTCCCATCGATAGATTTTATTTTTAACAATCCTTATCACTACCTGGTATTGTCTTGTTTACTTATTTTAATATATATCCTCCTCCACAAGAATGTAGGATTAAGAAAGTAAGGGCGTTGTCTCTCCATCCTTTCATTCATGTCAACGAATATTAATTGAGCTTACGTATTTTGGACCAAGGGAACAGAGTAGTGACCGAAACAGGCAAAAATATGTGCCCTGGTGAAGCTTACATTCCAATAAGGAAAGATAAACGGCCCACTACAGAGTAAAATACATATTGTATTAGAAGGTAATGTGTGTTGTGGAGAAAAACAAGACAAGGAACACAGAGAGTACCAGGGCGAGAGTAGAAGTGTGCCGCTGCAATTTTAAACACCATCCCCAGCACCTAAAATAACACGCAGTCAGTCGGTAAATACTGGTTCATGGGATAAGACCAGACTGGCGAAAGCCAAACAGCATATCCCAATTCCCTGGAAACAGTGATTGGTTTTGAGATGTGCAGCTAACAAGATCACAGTCAGATGCAAGAGACATTACAGCCGTCAAGACCATTAGATCCGATGTTGACTTATAAGGTTTGGAGCTACCACAGCCATTTTGCTAGCCACGAAAATAAAACCATGTAGGGAGGAAGGCAGAGCCCACGAGAGCAAACAACCAGCACCGGTTACAGCATTTGATTAGTTCAAACAATATCTGAAGATCTGAAGGCCATTCAGGTACATAGGGCAGTAAGAGCCTCTGCGTCCACTAAATCAGCATTCTGTGTGCGGCACAATAATCCCTGCTTTGCTTTCACTAACAGCAGTTTTCTTATGGAACATTTCCTCATTGGAAAAGTCAAAGTTACTGATGTGGTGTTGTTTAATCGGCTCAGAGCTGGGGTTCCTATTACTTGCAATCTTATGAGTCTGTACTGACATGCGTTCCAATGTATTATAGAAATCTAACACAAATCACCTTCCCAGCACCTCATGCTCATCAGTATCACCTTGTTCAGATCTGGAATATTTCCTCTACTTTCCATTCCCAGCCTCAACTCTCATCGGTCCATTGCCATACCCTACTTCTTCATCTCTTTCACAAACTTCACCTATTACTCCATTCATTACTCACTCGGTCATTAGATCTAACATATGTTCAGCAGGCCCTGACAGGCACTAGAATAAGAAGACTAATAAAGGCACAGTCCTTGTTCTCAAGGACATCTCAAAAAGGAAGGGAAATAGTTGAGTAAGAGCTGCAAAAGCAAATGCAGACTGGTGGGTGCTTGACCCAGATGATGTGCAGGAGACAATAGCAGGGTGAAGGGTGAGGGGATCAAATATATATTTTGGATGGTCCACAACTTCTCTCACCTCCTCTGAGCCCATTGACAGTATTAACTTATTGTCCTTTATGCACATGGCCCCCAACATGGCAGTCCTCTCTTCTCCAAAAGGTCCTGGAGGCCAGGAACTGTGTCCAATCCTTCTTTTCTATCTTCCCAACTTTCCGGCATAGAATACAGAATAAATAAACCTCCAATAAATGTTTATTAATTCAAATGTGGGTGTTTTGTACTCAAAATTTTGAAAAGGACCCTAGATGCTCTACCTAGCCCTAGTTAAGTTTCATCACTTTTTGACAGGCTACTAATTTCCTCTTACCTGTTTTGACAGCTGAAAGCTTATCAGAACGGCACATCCTAAACTCCACCAGTGCAGGTGAAGCCTCTTCCCGTATCTCCACGAGGCTTCTAAATCAGCCTCTTCTTCGTGGGTTCAAATAACTTCCTGCTTTGCTTTCGCTAGCAGGAGTTCTCTTGGGAGCCAAGGAGACAATTACTTTGGAGCATTTCACTTTTGAGCACTGTACACAGAAGCCACTATACTGTGGCAATGAATTAGCGAATTTCTACTGCCACAATACTCCTTAATCAGGCTGTTCTCAATTTAGAAAGAAAAAAAAATTAAAGAATGATGAACTAAGTGGAACTTAAGTACAGCTTTTAGTACTTACAATAGAGCAAACAACAATTAACCCCAAAATGAGAGGTGGGGGAAGGGGAGGGCATGGCATATTTCTGAACAAAATTTTATGCATTCTTAAGAGCTGATATGATTCAAAGAAGAAAAGAAAATGTTTTTCCCACATGGGGAAGAGCGAATTGAGTTTGTACTGAAGTGTTTTTCCATACGATAATCTCATGTATCAGATCATAAAATTTAAATATTTTAAAAATCCTTTTCCAAATCTATGTGGTCATTTTTAGGCTCTCATTTATACGTTTAATAAATCAACTTGCTAGTCATAACACCCAAATCACATCCACCATTTCAAAATGTTTTATTAAAATGTTGGTACTATAGTACCGTTAGCGCTATAGTTAAAACACATTACAGGTGAAGGAGGCTAGAGGAGGCTGGTCTAGAAACAAAATCCACACTGATAATGGGGCCTGTGGGCAAGTGCATTCTGCAGCTCAAGGACAGGAGAAGGTAAGCAGCAAGGAAAACATATTCTTGACTTTTCTCCATTCTAATCCCACTAGCCTTCTGTCTTCTCCTCCCTTACAACCTGGCTCCACCCACAGCAATACTGCAATCCTCCTTTTCCACCTTCCCATGCTTCCCCTTTTCCATGAGACAATTTGGGCAGCTCCTGGCTGCCCAGAGCCTAGTTACGAGGGAGGAGACAAGTTCAGAAACTCTTCATTCTTCAGACCTCCAAGGGATACCAACGAGCCCAGCCGTGGCTGTATCCTCTTAAGAAAGGAAGAAGGGCTGGTCAGTTTCTCTTTGAGGTACCTACTCCTACCTCCAGTATATTCCATCATATTTTTCCAGAATTAGAAGATGCCCCTGTTCCCAACCTACGTGTCCGCTAGCACAGAGTGGGAGAGCACAGCTGTGTGCAGAGGTCCATGCCCTTCTTCCAATCTCCACCTTGACATGCCATTAGGTGACCTTGAGTAAGTCACTTCAACTTCTTGGGTCTCAGATGATCCAAGTGTGTGGTAGCCCCCTTGCTATTCAATATTTTTGTTCTCATTTTTACAGACTCCTACTTTGCTTATATTGCTTATCTGTTTTATTCTCTCTTCTGCTCCAGGAGGGCAGGGACAATGTCTGTATCCTTCCACACTAGCACGGGACCTGGCAGGCACTTGGGAGGCATTCTAGTAGTATAAGGAGAATGAACGTAATAGATAAGAAAAGATTTCAACATTTTAAAAGCAAGCCTACTAAAGCAATAGGGGAAAAAACGATGATCGGCTTTCTTCATTCAGCAGAGTGATATTACCGACGGGATGTCAGCATCTTTGAGCCTCAGTGCGATATGGGGTAGAAGACAGCAATGGTTCTCAAAGAGGGAGTGGCATGAGGATGGCATAAGGTAATAACAGCCACCTCCAAAAAGTACTTTTAAACAGTGAGTGAGCTTATAAAAAGTATTATATCAGAGTAGGATTCTAAGCATTCTGTTTTTGAGCAAGACATCTCCTCAAGTAAAATTCTGAAGCATTGATGACTATCAATACTTCACCTCAGTTAAGAACCAACAAATCAGATGACCACTAAGAGCCCTCCCAGCTTCAGCAATATGTAATTTTAAAACACAAACTAATTTTTACCAAATCTCTATTTATAATTTTTCCAGGTGCAATTCAGTATTATAATTTTACATCCACACATTAACCAGATGCTACAATTTCATTCCCTATATATAGCTAATTTAATGATCTATTTCATTAAGGGCTAAATTTTAATCTCTGATACTCCTACATTCTAGGAGTATTTTTTGTGAGTTTTAATAATGAAAAAAATACATACATTTTATATGGCAAGGAAGAGAAAGAGAAACTATCCTTTCCATCTACAGTAGGGTTTCTAAACCTCAGCACTATTGACATTTTGGGCTGGATGATTCTTTGTTGTGGGAAATCGTCCTGTGCATTATAGGATAATTAGTAGCATCCCCGACCTCTGCTCACCAGGTATCAGTAGCTGATCCCCACGCCTAGTTATGACAGTAAAAGATGTCTCCAGACATCGCCAACATCCCCTACCCTCAAACCCTTGCCAAACTGGGAACCACTAGGGGAATAACATTAAAATAATTTAATTATCTAGAATCTCAGAATACAAAACACCCATTATACACAAGGTAGGGCTATGGTACCAACAGGCAATTAATTAAGGGAAAGAGCAACTTACCTGAAAAAAACACTCGCTCATTTGTTAGTAGCTTAAAGACCTTTATGAATGAGACACAAGTTTTATCAAAATAGGCATCTATTTTCTAATTTGTACATTAAGCACACACAGGTGAAAAACCTCAAACATGAGCACATGTACATTCCACGACTATTAAGGAATTCTAAATAACATTTCTTGAACATTTCAGGAACTTTCCTTTTGGAAAACGGGACGCCCGCATTCAAAATCTCATTGTAGATCTCATGATAAAAGGCCACGTCTAATACAGAATAAAACAAAATGGAGATTTGGCAATTCTCTTGATATGTTTACTTTGCTTCAAACTTTTCTCTTTGGGATTTAAATTGTAGTTTTTTGCTGTCAAACATGAATAAGATTTAACCAGATACTTAGCAAATTTACAATGACTTCGCCAGGTAGGCATTACCTCCTGTAATGATTTATAGATGTTTACACCTTACACTCTTAACTGGTTCTGAATTCCTGAGGAAAGTATAAAAGAAAAACATTTGAATTCTGCAAGTCTCACACTGGACGGTGAGATCTTTCACTTAGATGGACCAGACCCAACACCTTATGAACATTAGATAAATTTTTTTGCAATTCTAAGTCTTCAAGAAAGGTTTCTTGTCATTGAGTTTTCCTTTGTAACAGATTTTAAAAGAGGCAGTTGTTTTTTTTTTAATTTCTTAAGGAATATTCTATGTCTTTCAAGAAAAAGTATCACGTGGAGAGACACACTGGGCACTTAACCTTAAAAAAAAATTATACATTTTAAAGATTTACAGGGTAGCATGAGAAGAATTTCCAACCTTGTTAAAGTGTGGGTAATTTATTCAAATAAAATTCAACTGATTTCAATTAAAGTAACCTTTAACTTATTTTTAGTTCTATTTGCATCTCATTCACAGCGTAAAATAAGAGTTACCTGTTACCTATAGACTAGTATATTTGTTTCTACAATTAAATATAGGTATTACATATGCAAATTTTTACGTTTATTATTCATCTAGAGTGATAGTAGTCCATATTTCTCCAAGTGCCTATTTTTGTTTATTTTACTGCTCCTTCATAGCTGTATGAAAAAGCTAAGGAGGCACTGTGTCTCTCTCTGTCAAATAAATAAAATCTTTTAAAAAAAAAAGCTAAGGAGGAATAAAAAGAAGACGAATGAACTATTTTCATTACAATCTAGGTTTTGATAAACCAGTTCGCTTGTTTTTTTGTTGTTGTTTTTGTTTGTTCGTTTGTTTGTTTTGCTTTAAGGTAACCTCCTCAAAAATAATCAGGAGGTAATTAGGAGAATATATGTATATTTGCTCTTTAAAGATAGAGTCCCACATGTCTCCCTTATTCCCACAGATTCTGCTGACTATGTCATTTTATTTAAAGGTTGTAGAGACAGGCTTATTTTTCTGAGGGCTTCAAATAGATTACTCTGTTTCCCAACAACTTTTTTTTTTCTTAATAAGGGATAGTTTTTCTGAAGATTTTTGTTATTGCAAATAAATGCAAAAATTTCCATTTATGCATACGGGACTACCGCTGATAAACAATTATAGATCTAAAACTTAAGAGACACGTAAAATTATAGCTGAAGTTAATGAATCATAGCAAAACAATGCCACACTATTTAATGTGTCCTTAACGGTCCCTTCTATAACACAATCTGCAGCCAAGCCACTGTAGAAATGTTCTGAACTTAAATAAGAATACTTGAAATTAGAATATATTTAAAACACTGAGAGCTTCTTTAGAAAAATTTTAATATTTGCACATTTGGATACAATACCATTCTGGGAACTTATAAAGTTCATGCCAAAATATCACTGGCTCAGAGGTGACAGCAAATGAAATAATGTGTAATGACGAAAAAGGAAATACTTATTCATCTCTGCCTTCCTCATTTTCTCTTATCTGTTCTTTTTACTGAAGTTTGGTTGCTGTCTGTCAATGATACTGGCAAGTGACAAGTTCCTTGATTCTCCTTAATCTTCTCTGAACTACTTCTTTTAGAGCGCAATGGGATTTATTCCAGATCATAAACAGTATCTTAACACAGCTGCCTAACACAGAGCCAGTTCAAGAGTAACTATAAGCTTCCATTTCAAAATGAAGAACCCAAGGCATGGAGCAAAACTAATCATCATCACACTCATTTACCATGTCCTAAGTAATTATTATATGGACATCATGAATTGGCTTCATAATACAAATCTTACTGCTTAACTTAACCAGGATAACATCAGCAGATCGATATAAGGTGACTGGATATAAGGATATAAGGTGACTGAAACTGGCCCAAGGTCTTTTAGAACCATATAGTTAGACTATGCAGAGAGTGTCTTAGTCAATTATCTGTTGCCAGGAAGGGGAACCCACTGGGTGACCCATCCTGGGAAAGGGTCAACCATGCCAGCCCCCACATACATAGCCAGATGTTAGCAGAAAACTCAAAATACAACATACTATAACAGAAATGTCTACAGTTTTTCCCCTTGTTCTGTGCAAGAATATTGGTCTTGGCGATGAGGATCCCCTGCCCTAAATCTCAGATACTGAAGGTCTACGGCATACTGTTTTAGTCATCTTTAAGTAAAATCATGAAGGTAGTTTTGTTTGATTGGTTTTTCATGCCTTATCATAATGTTTTGATTATAGCTCCTTTTGTTTGAATAGTTCAGCTGTTTTTACTTTTAACTCCACCACTTCAGGAGGAAAAGCACACTGCTGATGCAAAGCCATTGGACCAGGAATCAGAGAACCTGCTCTTTTTTTTTTTTTAAGATTTTATTTATTTATTTGACAGAGAGAGACACAGCGAGAGAGGGAACACAAGCAGGGGGAGTGGAGAAGGAGAAGCTGGCTTTCCGCGGAGCAGGGAGCCCGAGGCGGCTCGATCCCAGGACCCTGGGATCATGACCTGAACCAAAGGCAGAGGCTTAACGACTGAGCCACCCAGGCGCCCCAGAGAACCTGCTCTTAAAGGGAGTGGCTCTGCCCAGACTCACTGTGGGTCAGGGCAAATCCCCTGCTGTGCTCTCTCAGCAGGAAGAGGCCAACTCTAATGAATGACTCCAGAGGTTCCTCTCAGTTCCAAAAATCTAGTATTTCCCCAATAAGTCTGGGAATCGGCACAAGCCAGTAGGTCTCACAGCTCCTTCTATGCCACCTTCACAGGACACCGCTCTTGCCAGATAGATTCAAGAGTCCCTAAGGTGCAACCCAAAGTCTCATGTACCCTTCTAAACTGGACTGAGGCAAAGAAACCTTCATTCATGGTCACTGAAAAATTGGCTGTCAATTATCTAGACCTACAAGGGATCTTTCACTGTTTTTTAAAATATTTTACATACCAGACTTTTATAATTTTGTCCTCTATATCTCTGAAATGCTAGAGAACAGAGCCTTTTTTTTATCTTAATACCCCATTGCAACAAACATGTAGTAAGCATCAATAAATGATACTAAGTAAATGATTTATAATTTCTTTTACAAAATGTCTAACTTATTTTCATCAAGTCAAAAACATTAGGAGGTAGAAAAACATTTGTACTACTATCTCTCATTATCATCAAGGACTGGCATCCTGCACATTCCTACAGCTACTTTAAAAGGCATTCTTGCAACACACTTTTATTGAATACCCAGCTCTAAGCCTGGCACTAGGTTTGTAAAGTTGATTAAATGATCTTTGCCCTCCAGGAACATAGTCTACTAAGGAGAAGGAAAAAAGGTAAAGTAAAATGACAAATAATAGACTAACACACCAACTGCTCTTTCAGAGAGACAAATAATTTGGGTCATAAGGACAAATAAGCTACTTAACAGAGACAAACTAATAAAATTAGGGCACATACATATTAAATAAACATTTCAAGCTGTCAAGTCAAACTACCCATATAAACACTTTGTATCCAGAAGATGTGAATCATAATAACATTATAAAACATGTTTAGTCAGAAAACCTGTTTGAATAAAAGATTGGCAAAGTCACACATCTTGGCTTAGGCTTTCCTGACACATAAAGAACAAAGATCAGATCAAAAACATAAACTGTGATGACAATCTACTAGGGAAAAGGCATTAGGGTTACCATAGTGATGAAACAACTTTTGTCACGACTTTTTAAGTTAATAGTTTAAATCACTTTATGCCACAAAAGATAATATTTCATGCAGAGGTCTTAAATGTTATCCCAGACTACACTGTATATCCACTTCCCCGAAAGTAATGCATCTTTGAGAAATTCTAAGTTCTCTCCATACTAAGAATATCACTGTTTCTATCACTATTCATGGATAATTTGGTGGTAAAAGGAGAGAGAAAATAAGGGGAAAAAGCATTAAACTAAAAAACGTATCTCAATCTTACCAAATAATTTAAGATACAGGATTGTACTTTAAACCACTTCAAAGGTCCTAACAGAAGTCACCATCATTCATCACAAATAGAATCATCTAAAAGGCCAACACAGTAAACAAATTTCTACACATTCTTATCTACGAATGTACATATATACATACATATATATATAAAACATCTCTCCCTTATGAGTAAACATACACACAAACTCTAAAGACATATAAAGCAAGCATTCGTATCTTCAAATGTCCAAAATTTATTGAGACTACAAAACTCATTCAGTATCGAAAACATGATACACTGATTCTTACACATTAGGCACCCCCTGCTCAAATATTTCCAATGAAATTAGTGTGTGAGTCACCTAATTCTCTTGAAATAACCGTGCTCATTTCTAGGAAAAGTAATCCTGCTTACATTTGTAAAGATTGGCTTACATATTTTTAAAATTACTTTGTACTCTTGTACATACCTAATGATACGGTGCTTACTCCAAATAACAAGTTTCTTTTAAAAAAATTATATATATTTTTAAATCACACATGAACTCAGAAGAAACCACCAAACAATGGCCCAAATAAAATAAAACACTCAAATTAGTCAACATTACCTATATATGTTTTCTGCAACAATTAGTCCATTTAATATAGTTTCTTGAATAGCCTAAAGAAATCTCAGTTTGAAAGGGGGAAAAAAAAGTGAAATTGAAAGCAAAGCTACCCAGGCTCCAACAGGGTGCACCTTTTCTTTTAGATAGTAATCTCATTAGGTAAATCTCTTTCCTAGATTCCTTTATAATACTCGTTCCAAGCATTACAATGAGGAAACATTAAGCAAAATGTTTAAATGCAAAAGAAAAAGCCCTAGGCCGAGAGTAAAGAAATGACTTTATTGATTCATACATGCCAGAAATAGTTCCCAGCATGTTGTTCAGAGGATGTCCCAGCTCTGTCTCTGGTGTGTGACCATGGACAAGGAATTCACCTCAGTATTATCATCTTTAAAATGTACTGACAGTCTCAATCTTCAAGGTCTCTTCTGGCTCTAACACCACGAGAAGATCAGGCTGCAGTGGTATACTACTATGAGCATCTTAGTATCACATAATCCCCTAAGCAAGGACAAACTTTTCTCAGTTAGTTTACTGCCAGAGAGTACTAAGTAATTCTTGATCTGTAATGTCAGCTTGCTATAGCATCCACTGAGAAGAAGACAAATAACAGAATGTGCCGTCTCCATGTCTGTCATTACCATACGTTTTTATACAGAGCTCCAAATAACCTAAAAGTACTAATTCTCAATATTATCATTCCCATTCGACAAAAGCAGAAACTGAGTCTGAGCCATGGTGATAATCTAGTCCTGCTTTAGCAAGGCAGAGCCTGACATGACAAGTCAAAAGTTCCTGGCTCTCAACCACTACCTTTTAGGAGTAATGCAGTAAGATCTTCCTGAGTCATTTTTTTTTTTTTTAACAGATTTATTTATTTATTCACTTCTGAGAGAGAGAAAGAGAGCGTGGTGCGTGCGCATGAGCAGGGGGGAGAGGCAGAGGGAGAAGCAGACTCCCCGCTGAGCAGGGAGCCAGACTAGGGACTCCATCCCAGGACCCTGAGATCATGACCTGAGTCGAAGGAACCTGAGCTGAAGGCAGTCGCTTAAGCAATCGAGCCACTCAGGCACACTTCCTGAGTCATTCCAAAGCACCTATAAACTAAGCGCAGGAATCAAGTTGAAAAGTTTAAGGCAAATTTATGTCTCACTTAAAACTTGGGAGTGGCCATTAAATTTAGTTTGGATGCTTTTAACATTACAAATGCAAGATACTTGTATTTCTTTTACCTCCACCTCTCTAACAATCTCACAGTTAAGGACCCCTTCCCAGCCAGGGAACTATCCATATTTTGACTATGTGTACACAAAGATATACAAATGTATGCATTTTATAGGATATTTTTTATTAACAAAAATGACATAAAATATATGATCATATATTTACATATACATACATATATACAATTTCCTTTATTCCCTTAAAAAAGATCATGCACATTTTCCCAAGAATACAGCTATCTACCAATTGTTTTTTTTATTATGTTACGTTAATCACCATACATTACATCATTAGTTTTTGATGTAGTGTTCCCTGATTCATTGTTTGCGTATAACACCCAGTGCTCCATGCAGTACGTGCCTTCTTTAATACCCATCACCAGGCTAACCCAACCCCCCAC
>NW_027397066.1:83065932-83074108 GCF_003265705.2 Callorhinus ursinus
TGTGATTCAACAGTCTTGCACAATTCACAGCACTCACCATAGCACATGCCCTCCCCCATGTCTATCACCCAGCCACCCCGTCCCTCTCACCCCACCACCACTCCAGCAACCCTCAGTTTGTTTCCTGAGATTAAGAATTCCTCAATTGTTTTTAATATAGCTGCATTATATTCTATAGTTTGAACATATAATTGATTCAAAAAGTTTTCACTGATTTTTAATTGCTAAAAATACATTTTTAACAATTAAGATTGTTAGATTAGTAACATATAGATTATTAACAATAGACATCATATACTTTATCCCTATATATTGGTATTTTCTGAAGGACAGATTTCTAGAGGAATAGGATCAGTGAGACAAATAAACAACATATTTTAGGTGTTAAAAATTCACAGTCTTATCAACAGGATGTAAAAATGTCAATAACCCCATATCCTTATTGGCATTAGATATGATAAGTCTGGTTAGGTTAACCAATCTGATGGGATAAAAATCCCATCTTATTGTTTTCAGTTGTATTATCCTGACTGGTCAAGAGGTTGAGCACATTTATAAATCTTCACTGGCCATATCTGCATGTTGCTTATGGTTCATATTCTCTCCAAATTGTTTTGTTTTTCTTTCAGTTAAGGTGCTAAAACCCTTTACATAATAACCGTATTAATTTTCTACCTTTTTTTTTGTTTTTGTTTTTAATTTTATTATGTTACGTTAATCACCATACATTACATCATTAGTTTTTGATGTAGTGTTCCCTGATTCATTGTTTGCGTATAACACCCAGTGCTCCATGCAGAACGTGCCCTCTTTAATACCCATCACCAGGCTAACCCATCCCCCACCCCCTCCCCTCCAGAACTCTCAGGTTTTTTTCTTCCTTTGTTTATGGTGCCTTTGCAAATGAAAATGTTTTACTTTTTATGTACCCAAATCTGTCAATCTTTGCTTTTTGGATCAAAGTTTGTGAGCAAGCTTAAGAAGACATTCTTGATGAGGATGTTTCCTTGGTATTCTATGTTTTGCCCTAATATTTTTATTTAGATTGCTTTTTGGTTTTACTTATGTTGTTAATATATTTGGAATTTATTTATTTTTATTTGTTTATTTTTTAAAATAATGTCTATATCCAATGTGGGGCTCGAACTCATGACCCTGAGACTAAGAGTCTACCAACTGAGACAGCCAGGAGCCCTTAGAATTTATTTCTGTATATAAAATTGAATAAGGCTAAAAGCTATGCCATATAATTTTTTGAATATTCCATGCTCTTTCTTTTCAACTGAAATGTCATTTTATCATTTAAGTAAGTTTTAATATGTACTAGAACCTGTTTCATGATTTTGTGTGATGATAACCCATTTCTGTGCCAAGTACTGCTACGTAGCTTCAAGTTTTAATTCTTGGTATAAAGACAACATTCTCCTGTAGTTTCATTTTTAGTTTCATTTCTACAGATGAAAAAATTTTCTTATGGTTTCTAAAATTAAAGTAATAAAAATCTAAACATAAAATATTGTATAGTGTTCAAATTTGATCTAGATAAGGAAGCTTATCTATCTTCTGAATTCCCTGCGTAAAGATTCTTAAAAGTATTCAAAAATAAATAAAATATAGAATATTTACACAGCTAACAGGTTTTAATATAAAAACTTACAATTTCTCCAGGTTCTAAACTCTATATCCATTTATTTAATTTACCAATACAAGTAATTAAAGAATACAAGAAAAATATTTTCTTTGACCTTTCATTTTTTTAAGTAGGAAAACAAATTCAAAAATCTCTAATAAAGTTTCCTTATTTTTATATGCTACAATTTATATGAGACTGTCTCACTTTAAACAGGCCCATCAGTCTGGCCTAATTTAAGGAAAAACATTGAGGCCATTGAAAATTAACTGAAATGTCAACCCACTTTAGAAGAAGGCTATTAGTAAAACAAGGGTGAAGTTACAAGCACTTGTGAAAAGCACAATAAATAAACAATGAGACCCATTCAAAGATACTGGGGAGACATTCAGGCTTTGCAGAGTTAGAACAAGAGACAGCAGAACCAGTTCCCACATGGGCAAGAGTTTGTTTATTTTATTTTGCTTATCTGAAATCAGAATAAATGATCCCAGTGGTTTGGAATGGCTCAAAAATGTTTCTCAGCATCTAGGCAAGAAAAACTGCCTGTTTTTCAAGTAGCTTAACTGCTTTGTACAAACTCTTTTGCTCATGTAGACCATAAAGTTCATGTTTGAAAACTGAACCATTTAAGACCACAAAAGGCATTATTCTTTCTTTCTGTCATCTGTCATTTTTTAGTCCTACTTTTAAGAGGTGATCAAAAGAAATAAAGAATACTTTCTACATAACCTTGGAAGTACTGTAGTCTGCACCCATGAATTATGGTTTATGAAAGTACATTTATAGAATTAGTATTTCATATCTCAGGAACAGTGAAATGAACTTAAATGGCTACTTTAATCATAATTGAAGTTTACTAGCAAACCAACAAATACTTAGAATGAGAATTATAATGATCTGTTCTCATGATTTAATTTGGGGCCAGGCTAAATGATGAGAAAGCCTAGAACATACTTCTTTTAGAGTGCAAGTATGGAGGGAAAGTGATAGCAATCATCCTTTCTTTCATATAAAAGGTAAAAGGTGACTATATTCTTTGAATAGAAAGAAAGAAAATGAGATTAGTAACATGAAAACTTTTTACTCAAGCACAACTTCAGAATGAAATCATTTGTAATAAATTTCCTGCTTTAAAAGCAGAAAACAGCAGGTTATCAAAGGTTTTGGTCTGTGGGGGGGAGCAGTTTAGAAAAATCAATGATGACGTATGTTCTACTAGCATCTAATAGTATAAAAATATTTTTAAGACCACATACTTAATTATCACTAAAATATATCTAGCCTAATGTTTTCTAAGTGTTTTTCATTGCTCACAAAAGTGATTATATATTCAGTGAATCTTAAATGATGGAAATAACACCCATCTTTTGAACTCTATTACCAATTAAACCAGTGAATTTCAGCTTTGAAATTTTACACAACGCTTTGAGAGCACAGGATTTACTAAAAAGGTACATTTAAGCAATAGATTTTTTTTCCCCATGAAGACATCCTCAGAAGAAAAAAAGTTTTATGTCTGCCTCCCAAAAATAAGAACATGCTTCACCTTCATAAGTGATGAGGCAGTCCACCACAAATACAGGAGGTAAAGCTACAAACTCTTTAGTGCAGGAAAATTAGCTCTTTGTCATATCCTTGGAACATCTATTGCTTGGTTAGCTTACTCTGGAAGGAGCAGTTGGCTGTCATTAATCTAATTACATATTGGGCCAGCTAATTAGAGAGGGCACTTTTCTATTTAAAAAATACTGCCTCAGGTAAGGCTTGAATTAGTAGCCAACTTTCACCCCACACCCCTACTCACTCTAGATTCATCGCTCTGTCTGGGAACACCTACTATTCCACTGTTGGAATGCAGCCTCCCCCCTCTACCTGACCACGGAGTTTCCCTCTCCGGAAAGCCACAAATTACAGTGCTAAATTTCAGCCAACAGAAGAAGGCATTTGGAGGTAAAGCCAGAACGAGGTTGAAAGAAAAATTTCCACTAAGAAATCAGCAGTAATGATTGACACGTGGAGCTACATAAAAAGCAAACAAATATGGGCTACATACCATTACAGTCCTCACTTCTTGGGAAAATGAGAGAACACCAAAAGACTCGTGTTCTGACCCCAAAGGAAAGATATTCAGCAGAAGTAAACAAGATACACTAACAACAAATTTTCTGAAAAAGAAATAAATCAACTCCATTTACAACAGCATCAAAAACAACAAAATCTTAGGAATAAATTAAACTAAGGCGATGAAAGATCTCTATTCCAAAAACTATAAAACATCAATGAAAGAAACTGAAGAAGATACAAATAAATGGAAAGGTTTTCCGTGTTCGTGGATTGGGAAAATTAATATTGTTAAAACGTCAGTACTACCGAAAGCCATCTACAGATTCAATTCAATCCTTACCAAGAGTCCAATGGCATTTTTTACAGAAGAAGAAAGAACACTCCTAAAATGTGTATGGAACCACAAAAGACCCCAAAGAGCCAAAGAAATCTTGAGAAATAAGAACAAAGCAGGAGGCATCACACTTCCTGATTTCAAAGCAATATCATAAAGCTAGAGTCATCAAAACAGTATAATACTGGCTTAAAACCAGACAAATAGACCAATCGTACATAATTAAAAGGAACCCAAGCATATATAGTCAACTAATATTTAACAAGCCAAGAATACCCAATGGAGAAAAGCCAGTCTCTTCAATCAACAGTGCTGGGAAAATTAGGTATTCACATGTAAAAGAATGAAATGGACCCATATCTTATACTACTCACAAAAATTAACTCAAAATGGATTAAAGACTTAAGTGTAAGACCAGAAACCCTGAAACTCCTAGAAGAAAACATAGAAATAAATTTCTTTGACATTTTTTAAATATGAAACCAAAAATATAAGCAACAAATCAAAATAAACAACTGAAACTACATCAAACTAAAAAGCTTCCACACAGCAAAAGAAATCATCAACAAAGTGAAAAGACAACCTATGAAATGGGAAAAAATATTTGCAAACCATATATCTGATGATGAGGTTATTGTCCAAAATAAAGAACTCAATACAAATTTATAGCAAAAAAACACAAATAACCCAATTTAAAAATGGGCAAAAGACCTGAGTAGACATTTCTACAAAGAAGGTACACAAAAGGCCAAGAAGTACAGGAAAAGATGCTCAACATCATTAAAATACCAAGAAAAAGCAAACTAAAGGCACAATGAGATATTATCTCACACCTTAGAATGTGTTACCATCAAAAAGAGAAGAATAAATGTGGATATGAGAAAAAGGAACCCTTGTATACTGTTGGTGGGATTGAGAATTGGTGCATCCACCCTGGAAAACAATATGGAGAGCCCTCAAAAAATTAAAAATAGAACTACCAGATGATCCAGTAATTCCACTTCTGGGAATATATCCAAAGGAAACAAAAACAGTTAACTCAGAAAGATACCCGCACCCCCATGTTCACAGCAGCATTATTTACATTAGCCAAGACATAAAAACAACCTAAGTGTCCACTGATGGATGAATGGATAAAAAAGCTGTGGTATATATAATCAATGGAATATTATTCAGCCATTAAAATGAGGAACTCCTACCATTTGTGACAGCATGGTAGGACTGTGAAGGCACCATGCTAAGTTAAATAAGACAGAGAAATACAAATACTGTATGATCTCATTTATATATGGAATCTAAAAACAAACAAAAAACCCCGAACTCATAGAAAAAGAGATTAAACTTGTGGTTCCTGGAGGGGAAGGCGGGGGGGGGGGGGTTGGAGGAAGGTCAAAGATACAAACTTCCAGTTATAAAATAAATAAGTATGAGGGCTATAATGTACAACATGGCAACTATAGCTAACACTGCTACGTCATATATATGATAGTCGTTAAGAGAATAAACCCTATGAGTGTTCATAGTTTTCAAACCATCATGCTGTGTGCCTTAAATTTATAAGTGATACACATCAATTATTTCTCAATAAAACTGGAAAAAAATTTAAAAAGTAAACAAACTGAGCTACAGATTTCATTCTTTGCTCTAAGTTTTACTGTAATTCTTAAGTTGATGTGTCAAGCATTACAGAATTACTGAATAAAGGACCAAATCCCTTACTTCATATGGATCGCTTGGTTTGTGCAGGTGCACTCTCATTCTCTTCCTTTTTTGTTTTGTTGTGTTATCGTTGTCTCCTTTAGTTTAACATGTGAGACTTAGGGCACAGATAAGCAAGACAAAAACGGTGCGTGCAAGGTCTCAGAGCTAGACCAGAAGCATGAGTTAAGGACAGAGCTCTTTCCCTTCCTGGCAGACTCCACTCGATAAGCACTTGTTGAATATCTCAGTCAAAACACTACCTCCTCTCGCCTTTCCTGAAGTTCTGACACCAAAGATGGCATCTGCAGGTATTACAGGGTCTACCAAGGATGACCAAAGAATTTTTCTCAGCAAAACACAATAAACTGAGACCAGGGGGTGCACTCCAAGAATCCAAATTGGAGCTGAAAGAAATCATGGCCCTAATTTCATTTTGCATAGAAGAAAACCAGATTTTGTTGGCACTCTGTTTGTATTTATACAAATGACGCCACATTATGTGGAAAACAAGAACGTCTGAGGGTAGAGTTCTGCCTTGTCAACTTTTGCCCCAGTCAATGTAGTGATTACAGCTTCACTCTTCCTGCTCCGTGGGAACTTGAACATAGAGTGTGTTGAAATGAGGGTGAATAATTGCCGTATTTCCAATATTTCGGGGCTTTTACCTCCACGAAACAATTCTGAGAATGTAGTCTGGCAGCACCAACCTAGGAAACCAGCGAGGCCACCATGGTTAGCTGACTTATCAGCTGACAATGAACCTTCTAGGGTCCAGCTCTAATGTCCACAGGGAGAGATGCGACCTCTCTAAGAAAAGTTTTCTCCGAACAAATGACTTGTCTAGATTATGTAACGAATGGTTCCTACCTTGATTATAAAATGTAGTTATAACTGGTCCAGTGCTAAAACATGGTCAACTACGTGACATTTCTTAGTTGGAATTTCCTCTATATTTTTAAATCTACCAGATGTACCTTGTGGCTGACACTTGGATGCTCAGTGCCTGGCATGTGAAATCTTTCTTTGGAGCAAATACAATGCTCCATGTTTTTTCCCAGACCACAGTAACCAGTGAGGTTATAACTGAAGTATTTATATTGCTTTTTTAAGGGTATACTTCTCTTCTTTAAGAATCTTATTGAAATGTACTCCAATTCTATGATAAGTTTGTTTAAAGGACACAAACTGCCACTTCATAATATGAATTCTTATGATGGATCTATTGAATCTGTTATCCAAAAATAATTAATGATAAAGAAAGCACAATGGTAACTGAGTAATCAAGGGAGAATTTCCTAATTACATCTTACACATTTTTTAGCCTTTTCATCTATTGGGTGTGTCCCAAATAACTTAACAATACATCTTGTAATGACTCATGTCTACAGTTACAAGGACTCCTATTTGTGCTCTTAAAGATTTGGACGCTTGAAGTCTAGCCTGGAATGAGAAAGTAAAAGTAATTTATCAACACTTTTATGTGTTTTTCACATTCAAAAATTCTTCGTGCTATGCACGTGGAATTTATTTAAAATTTATTTTCTTCCAAGATGACTTTACCTGACCCAAAGTAATTCTAGATTTTAAAACTGGAAGGGGAAAACTGCTCGACAGAAGCCTAATGTTTTGTGTTTTTATCACTGCACAATATATACAGTGTACTTACTTACAGTTTTGTTATCCTGATACCTGAGATATGGAATGTTCACAAAATCCCCTTGAATGTAATATTTCAGAATCATTTTTAACAAAGAAATTATTAGTAAAAAATTTTATATTCACAAAACACTGCACTGTTCAATTAAAGCATACTTTCTGAAATGTGAAATTTTGTACACAAACACACATGAGGTTGAAACTTTTGTAACAGTGAGAAGAAGTTATTTCCTAGAAAAAGGAATGCAGGGTTTGATATAAAGAGCTCTCCCAGCCACAGCCCCACCTTCCTCTGCCATTGCCTTTCTGCACTTGGAGAGCAAGGCCTTTGTCATCTATGATTTATAAAAGCCAAGGGAACAGAAGGGGAATAAAGATAGTACACATCAGGTGTTATCTTGGTACTTCCTGTGGCTTCCCGTTGTAAGGGGCTTTATCCCTGGGGATATTCTAAAATGAGAAAGCTTTCAACTTGACAATAATGCATAAATAATAGAATATAAGAAACACAATCCTTCTGAAGTAGGTGCATCCAGGCTCTGAAGCAGTTATGTTGTGATATAGGTTTCATATAAACATTTGAGATCCCAAAGGCAAAATACTGGGGAGCAGAGGGACAGATACTTCACAGTCCCATAAATTTCATCTTGCTCTAGGGCTCAGGCAAAACTTTCTTAAATATAGCAAACTGAAACACTAACTCAAAGAAAGAAATGTGGCCTTGCCTAAAAATAAAATAAAGCCATATATACACACACACACACACACACACACACACACACACACAC
>NW_027397066.1:83074118-83244655 GCF_003265705.2 Callorhinus ursinus
ATATGCGCCATGTAGGGCCCTGGGAAAATTCCACTTGATTACTTTTTAAAAAGAAATCCAGACGTACCTGCACAAGAAGAACAGACCATATTCTGTTGATGAATTCTTTGTACTCTAAAGAAGGATGGTTAGCAGTCAAAATTAACCAAAAGAGATATATTCTCTAAGGTGTAATGCAATTGAGTATTTCTAAAGAATATTCTTACACTGGCCTAATCAGAAAAAATAATTTTAAAAAGTATGCTACATATTACTCTATTTTAAAAGTATATATTTATCAACTTATCCTAATGATTCAATAGACACAAACACTTTAATTCTGTATTCCGTCTCTCATGTGAAAAGATCAATATATAAAAATTTGCTAAGCCAAGTACAATTATGAAAACTCAATGAATTTTCAAATTACCTACCTAATATCCACTCCATTTCAAGTATGCCGGTTGTACTTTCTTCAACTGCAGTATTATTGATAATAGTATTTGTAGAAGTAAAAAGAAAAGCTTTCACTGATTAACTTCCTGTTTTTCTCCAGAGTTTTTTGTTTTTCACTGCCAAGGTTTTTTACATCTCTCACAATTAATACAAAACGACAGAAAGGAAAAAGGGCTTAAATTTTTAAAAAAAGATAAATTCTTAGTAGCCAATAATGATGATTATTAAGCACTATTTTCATACTGATCAACTTAGCTCACTTTTTCAAAAAGTGATACTTGTCCTGCAAGAATAAGGAAAGTAACTATAGAGTTCTATTTTAAAAGAAAAAAGGGATTTATGTTTGATTTTTAAATTAACATTATTTACTTCAATCAAACAAAATTACTTGGGAATAATACATAAAATCCATGAAAAAGTTCAGCAGAGTAAAAGCATGCATAAGATTTTTTGACCAAGGATCTTGTTCAAATTAAGTAAAAATTATACATTTACTTGGCAAGATACAATTTATATTAATGTATTTGAGATGGAATAGCAGATTATTTGAAATTCATCATCCTAAAGATATGAGTGGAAATTTTAATGAAAACTAAATGGAAGAGTGAGAAATGCTAAAATCTTTTTTTAAGAAAGAATAAAATCACAAAAAAAATTAAGCTTTATGAAAGGAGACTCATTTAAAAATCAAGAATTAGTCAATTCTCACTAGGTTAAGTAAGTCATAGAAATGAAACAGATAATCTATCATTTCAAGATTTCTTATTTGCCAATGGACCCGACTATAGCTAAAATTCTAAGGGATCAATGTTTTTAAAAAAAATTTTTTTAGGGGCACCTGGGTGGCTGAGTCATTTAGTGTCTGCCTTCGGCTCAGGTCATGACCACAGGGTCCTGGGATCGAGCCCCGCATTGGGCTCCCCACTCTGCGGGAAGCCTGCTTCTTCCTCTTCCACTCCCCCTGCTTGTGTTCCCTCTCTCACTGTGTCTCTCTCTGTCAAATAAATACATAAAATCTTAAAATTTTTTTTTAATTATGAAAATACAGGGCTATGTATTCAGTTTTGCTCTATTACATTCCTGCCATTGTTCTCTTCTCTGCCTAGGAGAAAGAGAATTAAAGTTTGTGGAGTGCCTGGTGTGAGAAAAGGCACGGTGCCTTGTTTTTTACCTATGTTATCTCATTTAATCTTTACAACCAGCCCTGTCAGTTTACTGGTATTAATCCTATTTCTTCGACCAGAAAATTAGAAATCATAAATATTGAGTAAGTTACCTGAGGCCACACAGCTATCCATTAGGTGTTCTGGTCCCCAAGTCATGCTCCATTTCTATATTATAAGATAGTACTAAACACTGTGGTATCATCTCTCAGAATGCTGCTGCATTTTTTCTGTTGGTAAAGCTCAGGTTCTGAACAAACACATACATTAACAACTTGCCTAAGCCAGCCAATTTATTATATCTTTTTAAGTTATTCTCTTTCCACTGAATGTAGGTATAGAGATATGCAGAAAAATCCATTCATGGGGTGCCTGGATGGCAAAGTCAGTTAAGTGTCCCACTCTTGATTTCAGATCAGGGTCGTGAGGTCAAGCCCTGCATGGGGATCCTCACTCAGCACAGAGTCTGCTTAAGACTCTCTCTCCCTCTCCTTCTGCCCCTCCCCACTGCTTGCTCACAGTCTCTCTCTCTCTAACAGAAAAAAGAAAAGAAAAAAGAAAATTCATTCATAAGTTATAAACATAAGTTATCCAGACTCAGACTCAACCCTCTACCAGCTAGTGTATATATATTACTACATATCCATATACATATATACACATATATGTCATTAAAATATTAAAATAGTTGACATTTAATGAATGCCTAACTGCCAAGCACCATTCTAGATGGCTCACACAGCTACCTCATTTAATCTATAAGCAGCTGAGAAAGGTAATCAGAAGTGAATGAGAAGAGTATAAAAAGATCACATATAATTTTGATTTAAATTACACTCTCTTGAACTAAATACATGATAAAGGAGATAAACATCTATATAGCATACTTAATGTTTGAGGCAAATATTGCAATTATATAACATGGGTCTTTATAATTCAATTTCATTTTCATTGTGAGTATATAAATATAACAAACTTATGGGATATGAGGCATATAAAAGAAATCAAGAACTTATCAAATATTCTTTTGTGAATAAATAGTTAATAGAACACTTCATCTTGGAGAAGAGATTTTATCTAAGAAGAAAAAGCAAATGTCTGAAATAAAATATCTACAATCCAATTTTTACATTATTATAGAACTAAAATTCATAAATTAGTTGTTATATTGGATGAATGACCATTCACTCAGTTAATATACGGAATTTGTGTAAAATGAAAAAACTAAAATAGCTCTTTCGTCAAACTTCGTTTGGAAAAATTAAGATGTATAATCCTTTTCTGAAGAAATTTCTCGTAATCCCAAATTAGATTTTTTTTTAAAGAAACTATGTAGATTAGTACTATAGGCTCAAATAACAAACAAAGAACAAAATGCATAACAGACAATCAAACCATGTAACAATCAAAACATGAGCACAGTGCTTTTAGCCAAGCACTGTCTCTGGCAACACTACAGACATTAAAAAAGTAGTCATAGGGGGAGTATGTCAGAGGGGGAGACGAACCATGAGAGATGATGGACTCTGAAAAACAAACTGAGGGTTCTAGAGGGGAGGGGGGGAGGGGGATGGGTTATCCTGGTGATGGGTATTGAGGAGGGCACGTTCTGCATGGAGCACTGGGTGTTATGAACAAACAATGAATCATGGAACACTGCACCAAAAACTAATGATGTAATATATGGTGATTAACATAACAATAAAAAAATTAAAAAAAAAAGTAGTCATAGGCAAAACCAATGTCTTTGACACATTAACATTTTGGATACAAAAGACAAAAGAAATACATAAAAAGAACTTTAAAAATGTAAACCAAAAAATAAGGCAAGTTATTAAGAAGAGCATTCTAATACATTTTCAAGTTTATTTCTTCTTTCCTTCTCTTTCTAACTAACCTTCACCTTAGACCTTTCAAATTCTTGCATTTTCCTGAAGCTACATCACTCTTTATTACAAAAGACCACATGAGCGGAAATGCATTTTTTTCTATTAGAAACATCTCTCTTTTAGTTTTTAATACCAAGAAATTCTGAGTTCTTAGAGAATCCCATACATGGAATTAATCTCTGGGACAAACCAATGAGAATCTGACTTAAAGCAATTGGAGGGTCACCTTCTTGTCCAAGACGTACTACATTTTAGAAGGGTCACTTTCTGCAGTTTCAAATTAATGTTCTTATTTGCACAGCTGACATCTACAAACATGGCAGACATGGAGATTTTATACAATATTGTCTTAATTTCAGTTTATGTTCTGTTTTGTGTCACAAGAGAACATCCCAGCCCTAACTCTCCCAACCAACCTCTAGCAATAGAACCTTACATCTGAAATGTTTTGAGTCTAAGGCAATTCAGACTGCACAGCTGTCTACTCACGAGTCCCATTAAACTGACTTTTAAAATTCCTAGAAGAAGGCATGATTTATTATAAGCAAATGGCCATGCTGGCTTTTTTAGTAACAGAATTGTAAGTGAAAATAAAATTAGATAAGATACACCTTGTTTGAATTTCTTAAAACTCTTAAAAAACTTTTAAATGGCTGTGAATATGAAGGTTGGAATAATTAAATGTCAACCAGAGCTGATTAATGAACACATGAAAAAATGGGGGAACTGATCCTATTCTAAGAAGCACTTCACTTGAGGGACAAACACTAGGAGAATAGAGTCATTACTGTACAACAGGAAGAGTCAGAAGCTGTCAAGTAATTGTGAGAGAAAATAGAATGCATTTGCAATTTTTAAGTCCATTTAATGCCCAGCAATTTCATCACCTACCCTACATTTAAAACTGGGACACAATCCAGTAACTGAAGGGAATCAGATATTTGCGAAAATATGTTTGCACTACACTATCCAACAATTGTCCTGGCAACATTACTATACATATTCCAACATATGTTGATTTTAAAGAATAAGTTTTGGATTTAGCCTTCTATTGTATCACATTTTAATTAAGGAGATATTACCAGCCAAGTGACCAAAGATTTAATTTTCAAAATAGTAATTCTTAAGTTGCTTGTTGCTCTGCTTGAAAACTATATGGCATTATAATACCCCTGTCACCATTTATCATTTTAAATGATTTAATAAAAAATACCTAACTCAATATATTTTAAGAGAATAAAAATAATCCCTATGAGATGCCTTCTACATTTTTCATTTGAACCACAAAGAAGATATTGGAAGCAAAATACAAAAAAAAAAAAAAAAAAAAATTCCTCCAAACTATTTCTTCAGGTTACCTGGATGGCCACCTTTCTTCATTATAAGATTATAAGAGTCACTGCTTATTCTCTTCTCATAAAAACCGTTCTGCAGCAGGACAATATACAGTTGACCCTTGAACAACATGGGTCTGAACTGTATGGATCTACTTATACATGGATTTTTCTTTCAATAAATACAGTACAGTACTGTAAATGTATTTTCTCTTCCTTATGATTTTCTTAATAACATTTTCTTTTCTCTAGCTTACTATATTGTTAGCATACAGTATATAATACATATGACACATAAAATATGTGTTAATCTAATATTTATTATCAGTAAGGATTCTGGTCAACTGCTAATAGTGGGCTATTAGCAGTTAAGTGTTTGGGGAGTCAAAAGTTGTATGCAGATTTTTGACTGCATGGTAGATTAGCACTCCTAACCCCTGCATTGTTCATGGGTCAGCTACATTTTATTTGTATTTTTTCAAAATAATTAGAAACAACTAGTTCTTGATTCAACTGATTTTTCATTTAAGCACCACAGTCCTACTTAGTGAGAGGATTATGAACTTACATCATTAAGTGTCTGTTCTTTGTGTATAAAATCCTGAAATTAGCCTTTTAAGACATAAATACCAACTCCTCACAACGCAATTTTCATTTCACATCCTGATGAATTCTTATTATCCACCTTTTTTGTCAGTAGCCTTCTAGGACTGTCCTTTAGTGCATGCCCTTCTACCTGGCAGAAGTTTCCTTCACTTTTTTTTTTCTGCCAATAGCCTCAACATGGTCCATTTTTCTGCCTTTTTATTTCCTCAGTGCCATTAGAGGAATGTGCCATTTGATATGATTTCAGATACTTTAATATAATGGAATAACAGGAATTAACAAATGTAAATTCTGAGCTTAGTAAGTACTAAACACTGAACCAAGTATTTATATTTTCTTCAACAATAACCTTTGGAAAACACTACAATCTTAGTTTTACAGAAAAGGAAACTGAGACTCTGTGGTTAAATAACTATTCCAAGATCACATAATTCGCAGAATTTGAAGTCAAGTTCATGCTCTTCTCCCTGTATGTACTTTGCTGCTTCTGATTATTCACTAACATTTACATGTGGGAATCAGAGTCTCTCATTTAGGATGCAGAAATATGCCCATGAGAATAAAGCCAATAAATAAAGTATCCAAAAAAGATCCTATTCACTGAGGGTTTTTTTTGTATGGAAAAGGAATTACATCTGCTAGAATTAGATTCAGCTGCATATGACAAACCCAAAATAACAATGGCTTAAATAAGATAGGAGTTGAATTCTCTCTCACAGAAAATAAATCAAACTGGGTAATCCAGATTTAGTATGGCAATTCCACAAAGTCATCAAGGACCCAGACTCCTTTTAGCTGACTACTCCCTATTCTCTAATGTATGATTCTCATCCCAAATGGCTGTCAGAGCTCCAGCCATTACAACTGTGTTCCAGGAAGCAGGATGAAGGAATGGGGGGGGGGGGTGGGGTTACCTTTTTTTTTTAAGGTGTACCTCAAAACACCACTCAGTACTCGAGCTTCTTCCTACTAGACGGAACTTAGTCACATGCACTCACCTAGCTATAAAGGGGGATGGGAAATGTGTTTTCTGGCTGGGCAGCAAGGTGCTCAACTAAAAACCAGAATTTTATTATTACTAAAATGGGAGGTAATAATGAATATTTGGAGGAACCTAGGGAAAAAATAAATCTTTTTCCCCCCTGGGTTTGAATATAGAACATTGGATAAGGTGATAAATTCTGGGGGTGTCACTGAGTTTAAATGGTCCTTCATGTTCTAAAATTTTAATATCCAGAGGCCCTAAACAAGTAACCAAATAGAGAACACTGGAGAAAATGCAAATGTTGATAAGTAATCAAATCTGAAAGGTGCTTCAATAAGTAATCTAGGCCCAAGTACTTATATGATTTACAACTATCCTCAAACATGTAAGAGTTACATTAGTATTTAAAAACAATTTGTACATCCGGAACTTGAATATGAGTAGACTTCCTTAGTCCCTGATACCATGTACAAGGCAGTCTTTTCTCTTTTATGATGAAGCACTTGAGAAAAACACATGCATAACTTCAAAAGCTCTAACCCCGCAAAAAGTCACTTTTTACCAAAGTTTTTTGGGAAGATAGGAGTTACTTTACAGACAACAAATGTCTTTGAAATCCTCTTTAAATATTTTTTCTTTAATGTTCCACTCCTCATGGCATTTACCCTACACTCCTCTCTCTCAGAAATCTTCCCAACTTCCCACAATCACTTCCTATAATCCATCTGACTGCACTCAGTGAGACAAAGCCAGCCAAATAATCCTCAAATAGAACCAGATCATGTGTTGTCACTTAAACATGGACTTGGGGCTCCTAGTCTCAGCATTCCCAACATGTCCATGCAAGCACATACACACACATGCAACCCCGCCATTTCTTTCATTGTAAAGTGACGTACTTTCAACTAATTCAATCCATAATCAAGACAGTAAAGTTTTTCCTTAAATCCCATGTATTTCTGAAAAGTTAGCAGATAAATGAATTTCCCTATCTCCCCATAATCTTAAATGCTAGACTAAACATTCCCTGCCTCTACAAGCTCTCTTTATATGGTTCCATTCTATGCATTTTAGTATGTTCAGTCATTCTTTACATTAGATTTCCAAGAATCATGGCTCAAAATTAAACACAGAAATAATGTCATATCAAAATATGTATGACATAATGGTATTACTTGCCATATCAAATAATATTTGGAGACTGGCAATATTATCTGTCCACTTTTTTCAAAATCAGAGAATCCTATTTAATCAACTGCACTTTTGTGGATCTGGGTCCACCTGATGATCCACTTGGTGACAGTCCAGTATTCTTACACTTTTTAGAGAGGCATAAGGTGTAACAGTCAGACAGTGGACTTTGGAACCATAGTCTCTAGGCTGGGATCTCCACGTCAACATTTACAAACTGTGTGACAATGGGCAAGTTATTCCCTCTGTGACTCAGTTTCTTTAACTTTAAAATGGGGATAATAATAGTATCTACCTCTTGGAGGTATTCTAAAAATTAAATAAACTACTACATGAGAAATTGGTTGGAATAATATCCAATACCTATAACGACGCAACAAGTGTTACCTACTATTATTTCTCACTTTCTAATAAAAGTTTATTGTAGTAAATAACACATTAAAGCCATGTTGGAATATCAATCACCCACTAAAAGTAATAGCATACATACAGGCTTTAGAATAAACACTGAATCTATATTCTTAAGAAATAGATTCAGAAAAATTTAAACCACTGAATGGTATGAAAAAATTTCAACTACTGAAATAACCTACTAACATTTGTTTATAAAAGGCCTGGCCTCAGAAAACCCCCATACCAACTAAATTATTCCTCTTTAATAAGTTTATAGCACACTTAACAAAAGGAATTTCAACTGTTAAATATTTTTAAGTAAAAATCATATTTAATGAAAGAAAATCCTTAAATAATGAAATATTTTTGAAAAAATCATGGAAGTGCTAAGCAAACAGGCTTCATTAATGCTGTGCTTAGATTTAGGTTAACTTGATAAGAGGTAGGCATCATACTTACCTATCCAATCTTAAAATAAATGATTAATCTAGGAGCTTTATTAAAATTATTAGGCTTATTTTTAAATATTATATTTTTAGGGTTGCATATATATATATATATATATACACACACACATATATACAGTACTGCAATACTTGCTCTGTTTGTATATCAGTACACAGCACTAAAATAAGGATATGAAATAGATGCCAAGAAGAGAAATATAATAGATGTCTTCCAGCAAAGAGCTATTAAAAGATAAAGATTTGATAGTTCTCTTAAAGTTAGGGTCTAAAACCTTATGCTTGAGTATAACTTAATAGTCAGCATTCTCTGTTTTTAATGTGAATATAAAATCCACTATAAATTCCAAAAGAATTCTATAGTCCAAAGTTCTATCCACTATACATCACTATTTGCACGCAACTTTGCACAAAATACCTAAAATCTAAAGAAATGCACAATGATAATTTGTTTGGAGATTCTCATTTTTTCCAAACCCTCCCTATTGCTAAACTTTTCTACACAGGCTTCCACACTTCTCATGGTATCAGGGAGCATTTTTTCTGGAAAAACAAACACTTTAATAAAAAAAAAAAAAAAAAAAAAAAAAAAAAATTAAAGTGATAGCAAATGAGAACATAATAGAGAAAAATTATTTTAAAAGCAGACACACATTGAGAGAATTTCTTATGAGCTACTAAGCTTTTGAAAGTAAAGAATCATCTCTCAGAGTTATATCAGATTAATAAAAGCTGCCTGGCTTGAAAAGGAAGGACAGAAGAGCAAATTATCTTACCCTCCTTCAATAATGGGTGGCCCCCCAAAGAATGAGGAACAAATTACATTATTATTTTTAAAAGCTAGTGGTATGTTATTTAAAAAGTGACTAAGATTATGGTCTGACTACTGATATTTAGCTGCTTGGCATGTCTCCAAGGAAAGGCTACTAATTAGGGGAGGTGCCCTACGTAAGAGTAACTCACCACCCATGAGCATCTGTTTAGTGTTCATTAATTTCAACAAATTTCTAGACCAGCTACAAGTTGTGTGAACTAGGCTTACTTTTCAAAAGTACACAAAAATCATCAAACCTAAGAACAAAATCAGGAAATAGTATTCTGCTTTATAGAAACGACTGAGAATTTACAAAAACAACATTTGTAACACATTAAAAAAATCCAAAAGTAACCTATCCTAAATGTGATTAAAAGAGTTTACATTTGAGATTAGGTATTAGCATTAGGGAGGCACTCCCTATGAGCTACCCAAAAAGTCACCTTGAAATGTAATCAATTAAAACTTATTTGTTAACTTACATAGTTTATTGATATTAAAACAGTACAGGTGCTAAAGGAAGATGTTATGAAAACAGATCAGCACAGCCATAGAATATCTTCAGTGGCATATTTTTTTTAAAAAGATAATATTTCAATGTGTTTCCTGTAGTGGAGAAGGCTCAGATTCCAGATGATTGGTCATGGTTTTTGGAAAGAAATATACTTGTAGTAGAAAAAGGACAATGTTTCAGACTACAAGAGCTTGAGCAAAACAGGACACATCACAGCTATTCCTTCATTCTAAGCTTGAGTTCAGTAAGCAATATTCTAATTTGTAATTAGGCTGTCATTACTTTGTCAATAGGCAGACCTGGACATAAAGACTGATCCAAGAGGGGGACTGGCACAGGATTTCATCAGAATCTTCCTAGAGGGAGCATATGGATTTTGACATAGACTGGGTCAGGCCTATTCTGAGACCTCTAGTGAAAGATCACGTAAGTCTAGATTTCTTGGTGGATATCTCCCCCAACACAGAAAAAGCCTGCATGATTTTAAAGCTTTTAAAGCGAAGAGGAGAGCACCACAGAGGGATGAGGAGGAGAACCCTGATGTGCAGTGAAGCCAAATCTATGCCTTGGACTTCCAATTCCAATACAAGCATTTTTTGATGGGATATATGCTATTTTCTATCAAAAGACTCTTATACAGTAGGTATGATTTGTGCTTCTATGTCCACCAGTGATCCGTGCGATCTGAAAGATTCCATTTTCTCACCTACATGTTACAAATGATAATGCTTATAAACATGTCCATACATACTTATTTTTTGTGCGTTTATAACTCAGAATTAAAAAGCAGAAACACAAATCTGTTAGTACACCGACTTAAAGAATTATATTTAAGAAAACCAGAATTCAGAAACTACATGTATTTATTTGAGAAAACAAACACAAGAGTATTTCCTAAGTAAATTAGTGCTGGGTGTTACTTTGGCAGCATTATAACATGAGTAAAGCAAGGAAAAGCAATCCTTACCCTACAGGCTTAAAAATACCAGCAGGGACCAAAAAGTCCATCAGTGGGAGTGAATGTCATTCCATCTCAGTGTTGAATACAATTTATTTTTAATTTTCTTTCTCTAAAGTTTCTTCCCAAAGAAGCTAACTATAAAAGGACCAAGGAGCTGGGATCATTTGTTGTTGTCATCTGGCATGAAAACAAGGGAACCCTTCCAAGGATACCAAGTACCAGTGAACTAGCCCCCAAGATGGGAACAACACAATGAAAACAAAGGCAAGCAGCCTGGTACCAAGGCTCCATAAAGCTTCAAAAGTAAAAGCAAGAAAATTTAATTTTATGCAGCAAACAAGAGAAAATTGAAAAGTCAAATGGCAGAGTTCAAGTGCCAAGAGAAAGGTGTTTTTAGCAGCAATACTCTGTGAAGAAAGGGGAAAACCAGGCCAACCAGAAAGGCAGCTGTTGCAACAGAGGATGTCTTAACTGCAAAGACCATTTATAGTCATTTCCCCTGCAGAAGGTTGGCCCTCTCCCCCAACCCTGATTAAGAATAAGAAATCCTTGTTTCATTTGTCCTTTAATACTCCTGACTCAGAACCCCTGTCAAACGAGCTCTTTTGAACACATTTCGACTTTCAGGTTAAATGTTAAATAAATAATATAATAGTCCCTCTCTTCACATAGCAACTTTTCCTATGCCAACAAAAACATGCCTAATCTTGCCCATAAAAAATAGATACCAAAGCCTATTCCAAACGCATGCAATAAAGAAGTAATATATTTAGTTGATATCACCACTCTGAAGAGGGGGACATAAAAAGACACAAAAACATTTTATTGTAGAAAAATTTCAATGTTGCTATTACATGATTTCTGCTACACTTGTCATATGTATGTTCATATATGTACACAATGTATTTAATTAATGAAAAAAGTATCACAAATAAGTAAAAATAGAACGTGCATTTCTCCTTAAGACCATTAAAATTCACACTTCTGCCACATTTTGGTCATCCGTGAAATAAAAGCACTGGGCTAAAATGTCATCTTTAGCACCCTTCGAGTATCCACATTTGATGGTTCTAATATTCCAGGGACTCCAGGCCTCCTGTGCTGGCCTCCTAATCTGTCTGCCACATTTCCTCCATGTCTAAAGCCATTTCTCAAATGAAGCCAAACCGTAAAATGCTACTAATCTAATGAATAGCTTTAAAAATACTCAAATGTGCTACTATGGGGCTTTTGGGAAAGCAATTATTTTAAAGACTAAAATCTGAATTTCTTCAGTGCCTTTTATTCAAGGAATTTAAAGTACTTCAACAAACTCACGTTAATTGTGTCTGTGGTTAAGTGTTAGCTGCTGTCCCTCCTCCTCCCCCCAGCTTCAGTCAAGGGTGGACTGATTAACCCACTTACCCAACGTAATAAGGAATAAATATAGTAAGAATATATGTCTGAACATCTTATATCCCTGATCTAATCAGGGACGCAATTTCCCTGAACAAAAATTCTGTTTTAACCTAAAGAATCTCTCATGTTAAAACCATTAGGATGAGGGTCTATGCTTTCATTTATAGGCCATCTCTACTCTTTGAGGTATGTAATATTTATAACAGTAATATCATCGGCAAAAACTTTCATGGTGCTTACTACATGCCAGACATTCTTTCAGGTGTTTTACAACTATACTGACTCATTTAATCATCTCAACTCCACAGGTAGGTGCCATTATTACCCTGTTTCACAGGCTAAAAAAACAAACTACTGAGGCACATAATTAACTTGCTCCTGGTCACATAGCAAGTAAGCAGCAGAATTAGGATGCAATGCAGGCAGTTTGGTTCCAAGAGCCCGTACTCTAAACCCCTCCACCATATGCAACTCAGGGTTAGGAGCACAAAAATACTCATTTCTCTCCATTGTTCAGTTTCCCTCCACTACTTTGTTTGGTGGCATTTACTAAGCACTCAGTAACTGCAGCTGAATGAACAAAATCTATGCCTGGAACTGAAGACACTGACAACGAAAAGCAAACGTCCATGTCCATACAGGAAAAAAAGGAAAAAAAAATTAAGAACAAAATTAAAATATTTAGAATCCTATCTAGAGTAACCCCATGAGTTTATTTAACGATCTTGGTCCAGTTTTTATACATTTGGTATTTCCTAACTCCCTGCCTCCCTAACTTTGGTATTTCCATTTTATACATTTGGTATTTCCTAACTCCCTGCCTCCCTCTGTGTAATTCTTCACCTGAAGAAAAAAAATGGAACAAAAACAGACAATATATTTTGGCAGCATTTTCATTCCCTGGTGCCAAGGAAGGATAACAGTGAAGTTCAGTCCTACATCAAAGGGAATTATTTTCTATAGAGTTATCAATGAATTACCATCACCAAAAAAGAGTAAGTGTAAGCCCAGAATTTCTTTCATCTTCAATTCTCATTTACATTGATGGCATCATTTTCAATATACGATTTGTGAGATGAAATTCTTTGTTCAAAGTAGCCAAAATAGAATGGAAAGATACTCCAGTCCTATTAAACCAGGGCATTTTAAAGCCTGGCCTAACATAAGAATCACCTGGGAGACTTAAAAAAAAAAAAGATGCTGGGGCCTCAGCTAAAGAGTCTAATTTAATTGGTCAGGGATAGGACTGAGCATTGGGAGCTTTAAAAGTTTTCCAGCTGACTAGAAAGTGCAGCCACGCTTGGGAGGCACTATTTAAATGCTACCCAGGGCTTGCCAAACTTTAATATGCATATATATCACCTAAGGATCTTATTTAAAATGCAGATTCTAATTCAAAAATTCTGGGGTATGGCCTGAGGTTGTAATTCTCCCATACTCCCCAGCCATGGAGATGCTGCTGGTGTATGGACCCCACTTTAAGAGCAACAACTTTCTATTCCTCCATCAATAATACATTATTATAATTAGTATGGAAGGTGAGAAGGGGTCGAACAGATATTACAATTTAAGGTAATTTGTATATTTTACTTCTTTGTAAATAGATATTTAAAAAATTATTTCTAAAAAGTAACTTGAGCAAGAAATAATTACATAGCACAGGGTTCCTGTGAACTAAATGAACTAATATGCATGAAGCATGAGGGGTTGTTCCTAGCCCAGAATCAGTACTCAGTAAGTATTGTCTCTTTTATTACTATCTTAATAAATGAGCAGCAAATGATGACCACCCATATCAAAAACACTCGATGCAGATATATAACTTGTTTTCTGGAAAAATATGGTTTCTACTTGTTCACAGTCTTCATATTATGTCATTCTCTCCTATACTTAGAACATTTGGTACAGGGATAAACCATTTGCTCTTGAGGTGCAATCTGCTCTACTGATAACATGATATCTGGAATCAGCTTTAAAATATTTCAGCAAAGAAAAAGAAAAAAGGTGTAGGTAAACTAAATGTAGTGAAATTTGGGATCTCGATGCTTAACCTGTGGAATAGGTACATGAGGTTAATTGCTCTCTTCTTTCAACTTCTATGTATGTTTGCATATCCTTCAAAATAAGTTTTCAATGTTCTGTTTTTGGACCTCAGCTTCACCATTGATTAGCTCTGTGATGATCAACAAATAACTTCTCTGACCCACACTCTCCTCTTCAGTAGAACAGGATACCATATTAACCGCCTTACAAGGATGGCTACAGGGATTAAATGAAACGGCATTTAAAAAATAAATGACACCAAGCAGGTCACATCATAAAGATAAATTTAATTTTAACCCAATGGGTCAATTTAAAGAGAAGTGAAAACAATGGTAAGATGTTTCTAAAATAGAGACAAGCAGGGCTGTGAAGACTGAAGAGAGTGTGCTATCACCCTACAATCCCAGTCCTTTCCATTACCTCTTTCCTAACATTCTAGAGCAGATTCCAACAAATTCGCAGCTGGAGGAGCATGCAACTCTTGGATCTTGGGGTAGTAAGTTCAATAAAAAGGAAGGAAGGAAGGAAGGAAGGAAGGAAGGAAGGAAGGAAGGAAGGAAGGAAGGAAGGAAGGAAGGGAGGGAGGGAGGGGGGGGGGAGGGAGGGAGGGAGGAAGGGCGACAAGTAGCATATAGTGAATTCTCCAGAATGTGTATCCTAAGATAAATGCATAAAAAGATTTCCTGCATGACAACACTAAGAGTGACCTATAGACAGACACCACTTCTAACTGCTTCACTATTGCCCTGACTACAGGTAACATGGCTTTTCCTCCCACTCACTTCCTTCATTTATGAAAATCTCTGAACAGTAGCTGGGGAATAGCAGTGCAGGAGGAAAGTAATGGCTTGAATACATGCCAAATAATCAAAAGCAAAATATGACTTCTGGTGCTATCTCTTCATAGGACAGAAGTTCAAATAAAAGCAGATGGTACCTTTATTATCTGTAATGTAATTACAAGATGATTACATAATCATTTAAAAATATCCATTATTGGAGACAATTCCATCATTCCAGAAAGAAATCATTCACAAAACCTCATAGTTGGAAACCTTGCACAAAAGGAAAGGCACAATTTCATAATACACAGTTTAGCATAAGAGTGAAAGGAAAAAATTATTAAAAATAGTGGCTATACTGAAAACAACTTATGCACATTTCCATTTTTTCAGAATATGTAGAAGCAATGCCATATTCTCACTTGTGTCCATTCCAATGGAGTTGTAATCAAATATTATAACTAAATGGGACTCTGAGGGACCTGCCTCTCTTCCATAAGAAAAAATTCTACAATCTGGAATGTACTACAAATATGTTAGCCTCCTTCATTAGGTCAAGAAAGCTAAAATAGTTAGGTGAGTTCAGAAGTTGTATCTACTAGGGGAATTCTCAAAAGAGGCACTCTCTAAGTTAATCTTCTACTTCACAATTACATTCTTAGGATACAAATGAAAGCCATATTTAAAAAGCATATTTCTTACATATAGCTCACATTGTTCACATAAGGCACAAATAGAATGCTTAGTCATTGGTTATTTTACTTAGATATTCCTTTCTAAATACAGACTTACCCGATATTTTTTCCTATACTAATAACATTCAAATTATCTATGTGTACAATAAACACTAGGCATAATCATATCTCAGTACCAATTTCCTTAAAAGGCAAAGCTTATTTCAGTCAAGGTCTAGGCCAAGGATTAAAATAAACACACACAGCAGAAAGGCTGTAATATATATTTTGTTTTTTCGGGCCATGAAATGCCTTACACTTCAATATGTATAAATTAACAAAACAAGAATTGTCAATAAAACGCCCTAGTTGTACTGGTATCTAAGAATTAAAGTTATTCAATTTTTTTTCTTCTACGTGTTAATGAACACCTTTAAACAACCATCCAATAAAGGTCATATCTGAAGTGCAAGGTCCACAAAAATGTCACAGGGGGAAATAGAGAGAGGAAAAGGAAATAGGAACCCAAGTTGATTCCAGCAGGGAAGAAATTTTCCCACATACAGAGGTATTAGCCTTGAAGCAAAGGAAAGCCAGAGGCCTCAGAATGAAATTTACAGACTCAGGGAATCAAGGCAGGGTGCTAAATCTTTTCCACCTGAGCCTGTGACTGCAACTACTTGAACCGCAGGACTTCTCAAAATCAGTCAAACCAGGTTCAGTTGGATCAGAAATCTGTTTAGCAATCATGTGAACAAAGAAATAAATTCACTTAATCAAGTGCCTCAGAGAAGCATCAAAATTCTGAATCTGAATCATCACCCTTTCTTTTAAATAATTACAACACCAGTTGAAAAGTGTAACTAGGCTAGTCCCAAACATTTGTCATAGTACAGAAGAGTTATAAGTGGTAAATGAAAAAATTCTGATCTCAAAACAATTTGCACTTGCATCTAAAATGTCACAATGAAACCACATAACTCCCTCCTCAAAATGTTTCATGTGACGTCTCCTTGAAGTGGCTTTCACTTTAGCTATGTGTGGCTTCCTTTATTTGCTTTAGTGACAAAAATATGAAAATGAATATAAAGAAGCAAAGTCTCTAAAACAAAGGCCAACAGTACACATAATAGCTAGATTTTTTTTCATAGTTTTAACTTAGAGGAAAAACTCAGGGTCTAAGAAAAATACCTTTTTTATGTAACTCACAGCACTTCTTATGTTTTATATTAGTTTGTCTTGTAACACCATGATTAAGTCAGTAGTGCCAAGTAAAGACTAGTTTATAGTCTAGTCCCATTGTTTGTGAGCCCTGGCTACATATTCCTAAAAAGGAAGCAGAAATACTTGCCCCACAAAAGTGCTAGATTTTTCTCTCATAGAAAAAGCCAATGATAATCTACTAAAATGACTGCCGGCAGTGACAATATTTTATATAAAAACAAATCCCTAATAAAGTCTATTTTCTATCAATTCATTGATGCTACCTAATGAATTTGACCTTGTGTGCAATTCAACATACTGTTATGGTGGTAAAAGCCCAGGATTTGGAGTCAAAACTGTTGGAATCCAAATACTGGGTCCACTACTTACTTGCTGTGTGACATTCAAAAGGTACTGCATCTCCTCCAGCCTCCGAGTTATCGGATGGAAAAATTACATAATGCATGTGCAGGGTATATACATTAATATTACTAACATTTTAAGAACAGAAATCTCAAAAATACATAAAGGCACTTGATTATTTATTTACTTTGACTAAGATCCTATGAAGAAGCAAAGTAGCTCACAAGTTAAAGTATTCCCTTCAAATGTAACTGTAATGTAATATGTTACAAAACAAACACCAGCAATAAATACACCAAGTCTCTAATCATTATCCCTGGAAAATTCATTTCTTCTACTGCCAAAAGATTAAAACAAATCTCAGGGTAGGCAAAAGCATTGGACATTTTCTAAAAATTTATCATTCCAAAGTACAGTCATAGAAATACACTAATTAGGTAAGGAAAAGATCAAGGACAACCAATTATTCAAGCATTTCCCTTTTTTGTACAGAAGCCACAAGCTTCTTATTAACACAGGTGAGATTTTTTTCCCATGTTACATATGCAGAACCTAAAATAAAGATTTGTAAACTTACTCATCTAAAGCAACTGGTTCCCAAAATTCATTTGGTTGCCAGGTTTAGGTAAAAGGCCTACGAAAATCTACTATGGACATAAGCGGGCAAATAACTAAAAAGAAGAAGTAAAAGAATCCAGATGTTTAAATAAAAGATCAAAAAAGGCTAGAACCAGAGGACAAGGTAAGGAAGATTTAAATCAAACTAAGGTATTCCTGTAAATGTTGTGCTTAGAATTGTATAAAATAATTACAAAATCCAGAGTGAAGGAGACTTGGCTTAATAGATTTGCATGAACATGTCTGGGCAGGAGGATGAGATCAGGTATTCCATAAGTCAAGAATATTAGGAAAAATAATCCAACTTGAACTACATTAATAAAAAGTATGATATTAGAGGGGAAGAAAAAGGAAGTGCTAGTATCATTATGCTTTTGTGATGAACAGGTATATCTTTTCCAATCAATTTGTTTGCGGGGGGGGTGAAAGAATATGATTAATTATATGCCAGGCATCATGCTAAGCACGAAGAGATGAAGTAGATAAGGCCTTCCAGGGTAATTTCACAAAGAGAAAATTTTGTTGCAAATGTTTATGATATATTGTGTATTCAAAGTATAAGAAGTATTCAGACGGTTATGCCTGAGGAGATCAGAGAAGTTTTACTCAGAAGGACACAAGAATGAGCAAGAGTGTTATATATAGAGGTAAAGCAAATACAAAACTATGGAAAGTATCATTGGGATTTTTAAGTAGTTCAGTTTAGCCCAATCAACTTTATATAGACCAAACACAGATAAGCATTCAGAATACACCTCATAAATAAAAAATGTTCTCTCTGCTCTTAAGAATATATATTCTAATAAATTGCAGACTTAAATGCAGTACAATGTAACATACGCTATATTCAACCTATTTTCAAAATTCATGCAATAGGGGTCAAATTCCATAATATAGAGAGATGCTACAAACCAGTAAGAAAAAGATCAACAACCAAATATGGATTAGTATAACTAGGTGTTCATTTTTATTTTTTCCAGATGTTCATTTTTAAATGATCCCTCTGGTGCCAATATGGGAAAATTAATTTATGAGAAGGGACAAGTTTGAAAGCAAAAAGACTAATGTTGGGAAGCTACTGCAACACTAGGTGAAATATTTAGAAGACGTGAACTTAATGACAGGTTTATTTAACCTGGATGGATGGTGGTAACATCAACCAGGCTAGGAAACATGGGAGAAGAAATATCCCACTTTATTTTCACCATACCCATCCACAGCAACTGTTCTGCATAGTGTTTGAGAGAAAGCACCACAGAGAAAAGATTAGGTTACAAATATAGATGTGTTACTCATCAGTCTATAAGCAGTAGTCAATCCTATGTGTGTCAGGAGATGAAATGGCCTGGAAGAACTGGTAAAAAGAAAAGGAACATCAACATTTAGGATTCAGTTGAGAGGAGATGGCAAATAAGTCAAAGAGGAAATCCATGAAAGCCAATGAAGACAACATTTTAAGAAGAGGAGGCCCATTATGTCAAATACCAGAGAAGCCAGCAACTGGACAGTCACTGGTGACCTTGTCTCAGAGACAAAGGACCTCAAACTGCAGTGGATCTGACAATGGGTAGGAGGTGAGGAATACTTTAATGCAGGTTATTTCTAGAAGCAAAAAGCTTTGCTTTCAAAGGAGCTGTCCAACAATTAAAAAACAAGAAACAAAAAAAAACCCAACCACCCACAATGCCTAACATGTATTGAGGACTTCTTTTGAGCGGGCAGTAACCAGGCATTTCAAATCAATTCTTCTCATAGTAACAATAACCTTGCAAAGTTAATACTATCATTTCCACTTTTCAGTAAGAAAAACGGATTCAAGGTTGTTACATGACTTCCCCATAGACACACAGTGGCACACAGAGAAAGCAGGATGTAAACTCAGGTTTTGTCACACTTAAGCCAATGTTCTTTTCACACTCTGATGCTGCCTCTTCATCGCTGTAAATAATCTGGGATGGAGGAGGGAGGCTATTAACCATTTAATAGGAAAGGTGTTTTTCTTTTGTTGTTTTTTTTTTTTTTTGAAAATAGCTGAACTAGTTGACTTTTAAAGCCTCTTCCACCTTCTACAACCCAAGATTCTTTCTCATACACCTTGCTCACAGGTAAACTATAACAGCTACAGAATTCTACATACACTCATCATTCCTTTCATAGTTCCTTTTATGTCATCTTCATTTACAAATCAGCCCATGTCCGAACATTGTGCTTATATATAATACATACAGAAAAAAAATTAATACTGCTTCCATTTATTTTTGCCAAAAAATGAAAGCACAATCTATGAAGACAGTTAATCACTCCCTTCCCTGCACTCCACAGCATGTTGCATCTTCTGCTATTAAAGTAATTGCCACTTACATTGTGATTTGCTTCCTCCTCCATACAACATACACACACTGGATAGCAACATTCAGAGTTCTCCTACTTAAAGCCCCGAGCACACAGCACAGAGCCAGGCAAGTAGTGATGCATGCGTGGACAGGATGGAAGGATGGATGGGTAGATGAATGGCCTGATAAGTAAAGGAAATAATATTTTTTCAACAGTCATTTTATACTCAATAATGGATTATTTAATCTATTTGGCAACTAGGATGTTACAATTATATCACACTTGAGGGAAGCAGAAAAAAATTGAGTGATACAAAAAGCATGGGATGTGAATTCTTCAAAAGGAGACAGGAAAGTTTCTCTCAAAAAGTCTCCTGAAACACAGGATTTTTCTTGAATTCAGTACTATCCAAAGGTCAAGAAAAATTTAGTCAATTCACCAAATTATTTTTTAAAGATCAGCTGCTTATGAAACCTCTTTCAAAGAAGGCCAAGCTCATCCTCATAACTAAACATGGTGTTTTGGGCATGGCCCCTGGGAGATGTTTGAGGAGAAAAGGCTGCATCGAGCACGCTGAAATCACCCCAGAGTTGCCTCCCTTGGTGTTGCAAGATCTAGCCTATTGACAGATCTGGCTAGTGAAGGTACACTCTCTGACTGCGTGTGGCAGCCTTTCTTTCTGTCAAGATGCACACAACATGACGTTCCCTTGCACAAAACACAAGCACGCATAAATGCAGACTCTCAGAAATTCTCCTCAAAAATGTTCATTGGAACAGAGCAAACACTGCAAGGCTTATAAGGATGTACAAGTCCCACTGTGATTAAAGGTACATCAGAAGATCAAGAAGACTGCAGGTTATGGAAGATGCCCACCATGACAGCTGCAGCTCTATCCCTTCCTCTCCTGCATGAGGAAACACATCAGAACATAAGGGAAAGTAGTATTTTAGGGTTGAGCATGAATCCACCCTTGTTTTTATATAGATATTTTAAAATAAGTCATTTGCAAACTTCTGTACGTTGTTGTCAGTAGCTGTTAATACCTCACAGCTGAGTGTAACACAGAAATGTGTTGTGACACCATAGTTGGAAGGCACTGGCCTCTTTTAGGCCTCAGTGAAACTTAAACTAGTTATCAAATGACAGTTGAACTCTGGGTTAGCCAAACCCAATGGCCTTACGAGCTGTTTATCAACAGCCTTCAAAGACTGGGTGGCAGAGAAGGCAGGGATGGCTCTGGGCAAGTGGGGTGCTGAGCTGCCTCCGTGGTGGTGTGATGTGCAAAGTCAACAAGGGACTTGGCCTGTTCTCAGTTACCGCGCTAACATCACCACGGTGTCAAGCTATCATGCTGTCTTTATTATTGGTCTGTATTGCAAATAAAAGCAAGTAAAATGAAAGCAACACCTCCAGAGAGAGAGCCATGCATCTGCTATTCAGGTTTTCCGGAAAGCTCTACTTATAGAGGGTAGGTATTTGACACCTGCAAGCTGCAGTCCTGGGAGGTGATACAACTGAAGGCAATTTCAATAGAAAGGGCACAAGGAGTAAGATGGCAGTGGCAGTTCTCACCATGGGATGCATACTAGACTGGGCCCACCAGTGAAGGACTAGAGTTTCGGGAAGTCTAAGGGTCAGCATGAGGACACAGAAGAGCAAAGCAAGAGTGCTTAGGCAACCAAGCTCAAGGTGCTGGAGGTTCGATGAAAGTACATTAGCCACGATGTACCTTAACTCACGTCTCCATTTTTCAAAGACCCTAACAACCTCCATAGTTTTAAAAAAAGGCTACTGGGCTGGGGAAGGATCCAGAAATGATGCCATATGGGGTATAGCTAGAAGACTTAAAAACATGAAAGTTGTTTTAAATGTCAAATAAGCTCTCTTGTGAAAGACAAGGCCCATTTTATGGAACTCTGTAGGGCAATGCTAGGCAGAATGACTGTGTACTCCAGAGCATTAGACTGGTATCAACCCTAAGCAAGCACTCTGGCAAGCAGAAATGAGAGATCTCAGTAAGCAGGGAACTCATTACATGTGTTCATGAAACAGTGGGATTACCAGCCATCATGCAGGCTGGATAGGACATTCCACATTGGGGATGGCCTGGGCTAGATCACCACTGCACCTTCCAATTCTGAGTTTGGTTTGTTTGTTTTGCTTTGGTTCAGACACAGCAAGTATAAGAGATAAAAGTTCTCCCACTCAGCTCTCAGTCACTCTCACCATACAGAGTCAGGGAACTGGCTTCAGGCCAGATGAGGGGTTGATTTCCAAAGTTTCTTCCAGCTTCAAAATTTCGTAATTTTAGATTTAGATCACATCTACAACCCAAATAAATGAGAACCATTTATTCTTTCCATTCAAAAGATTCCCACATAATCTGTGCCAGTGTTAAATGTCCATGACTGCTTTAAAAAAAAAAAAGTCACCTAAATCACAGATGCTTGCCAATAGTGTTTTCTCTTATTCAGTTGATAGTGGTGATAATGTATGAGTGTGGATCCACTGTAGAAAGAGACTTTTTAAAACCTGAACTCTGTTATTAAATTACCACTCAACCTTTTCTCAGACTGAATAATCTCTCAGTTCCTATCACAATTTTAAGTTCTTTAATCACTTGGGGAAGGGGGAGGAATCTTTTTTTTTCTTTTTAAGATACTGCAAGTTTTCTACACCTCCTTCTCAAAGTGCATGTGGAATGACACAGAGTACTCAAGTAGAATTCTGACCAGAGGTGAAGGCAACAGAAAGATTCCTCCTGACTGCTGAATGCAAATTGGCAGAAGTTGACAATGATGTGATTTTATGTGGGAAACTATAATTTCCCTAGCCTTCAACTCCATGAAGGAAAAGTATTTCTGCACTAGGGAAACAGATGAAATCCTAGCCCATAAATGGAAAGAGCTTGGAAAGCCCTGGAAGCCTGCTTTAGTGGGGAGGCATCTGACCAAGTCCGGGCTAGCAGGTCAGTGGTCCCCTGTAAGGACCAGGACCAGGTTGAGAGCAGGTGCCTCATCATACTCCCTCCCAGCTGATGTGGATCCCAGAGCTGAGCTTTTATAAAAACATTCACCACGTAGACATGCCATCAGGAGAGCTGACTCACAAGCAGCCTATACTCACGTGATGCGCCTGAAGATTTTTTTATTAGTATTACACAGACATGTCTTTTCTAGGCCTGCAAGTATGTTTTACATCTCTGTTCTGATTCCTAAATATATTAGCTTTTATTCATTTGCATTTGTGTATTTTTCTAAGCAAGTAATATAATTGTGCAGTCTAATCTAAGCCTCCCAGAGGGTGTCATAGTGGTTCTCCTTCAACTTGGTATCATCACCAGACCTCCTGAAGAAAAAAAAATCACCCCCCTTTGAGAAACCTGAGCTATACCCTCTGACTGACAATGACCCACTGAAAACCAAGCACATCCTGGGTAAGCCACTCCTGTCAATTATGCTTCTTGACTATTGTCTATTGGGCATAAAACATACAAGCTCAACTAACCAAAAGAAAGCATTTCAAAAACACAGGCGAAAAAACCCTTCTACAGGATTGGCACTTACCAGCCAAGAAACTCACCAGAAGTTTGCAAGCTGCCCATGATTTGAGATCCACAAAATTTCAAAATAGAAAAGAACCCTATAACTTAGAAATTTAAACCCCTCTTACCCTTTATCTGTTATTCTGTTAATTTAGCAACCACGTATCAAGGGTCTAATCTACAGCAGGCATTGTACTAAGTCTAAATATACAAAGATATGTGAAGACAGGCCCCACTCTCCTGGGCTCTCCATTTCCTGGGAAGGAGGCAGATAGGTAAAGAAATCTTCACAGGGCATGCTCTATTCAAGGTGTCCCCAATGAAAATGAAGAGGCTGAGTCCCTTTATTAAAACTTAAGATATCAGGAGATGTGGGTCCCAGAGGAGGCGACGTTTGAACCAACGCTTGAATGATGAGAATTAAGTGATGAGAACTGTTACCATGACAATAATCAAACCCACACAGAGAAGGTACGCATGTACTTTATTAACATTAAATATGCATAGCAGACCAGCGATGCCAGGTATAATGAAAAAAAAAATTTAATTCCTTTGTAAAAAGCAAAATAATAACAACAACACAAACTTGGAAGTCCTGACTCAGGTTCTGTCATTGTAAGAGAATATATTATGCTTTTAATTTAATTTGATAAAATGGCATAGCTTACAGGATGTTTAAAAACACATGTCAACGGATGGCTTAAAGCCCACTTAGGAGAATGTAAGGAGTCAGCAGAGTTGGTGCCACATTTTTTTAACTTCTCATAGCCCATATATCTTCCCACTGGATAGAATCCAATGACATTTTGGGGGCCAGAGGAGGGCAGGAGGAAGGCAGGAGGTTATGCTGAAGAAGGTTGCATCTCTGAATTACAAAAGCATTACAGAAAATGATAAATTGAGATGTAAACAAAGGAAGAGGGTTTTTTTCTGGTCTTGGTTTGGTTTGTTTGTTTTTTCATGGAATTTGCCAGGTCCTTTTCTCTTCAAGTCCAAATCTAAACAATAATTAAAAAATATATATCACCCAATATGTCAAATACTGAGTGATTAACATATTTTTTCTCACCTGTCAAAATTTGATCAGTCTAAGGGGAAATACAACAAAAACTGAAAGAAAGCTTTCAAGTTCAAGCTAATATATTACAGTGAAAAGGATTTAGCCTTTTAAACCCAACTGGCATAAAGCCAGTCCAAATGACCAAACAACAAAACTGCCCTCAATCTAATTATATAACCTTATTAATATCTCCTTCTCATACTGTATTTCCTGATATGGCTGGAGAAGAAAGCATTCCAATTAACCATACAGTCATCATAGAACCATTTACAAAGAATCAGAGTATAATGAGTTCAAAATAAACATATAATTTGTCTCCATTTATTGCTTTAGGAGGCACACGTGAGAACTGTACAATGTCCAAAGTCATTTGACAAGAACTGATTCAGTGCATAAGAAGCAAGGCACTGAGCCAGGAACCACTAGGGCAATGACCATAGTTTTCAAACTAAAACTTTAAATATACATATTAACAATTTTATGTACCTTCCAAGCATATGCAGCATCCTGGGAGACACAGTTTAGACACTGACATACTAGAATCTCCAAAACATTCTAATGCTACATAGAGCCAACTGAACATTTTATATCAGAAGTAGCAGCTCCTTCCCCAGAAAGATAAAAGTAAAGTGGATCTAGACAGTTCCTATAAGAAGAGACTCTAAGTCTTAGAACCTTAGAGCTGGTGGGATTTTTTTAAAATTTAGATCCATATAAATAAAGCTGTCTCAACATCAACCATCATTCTTCTGGTTTTATAAGTGTAGAAAGGTACCTGAAACTGACAAACATTGTAAGGTGGCATGTCATAATCTGGAGGCAGCTGTTAACATAAATCTCTGGTATCTATTTGTTTGTTTTGCTTTCTGCAGACATTCGCAGAATTTCCAGTTCCAGGAGATAGTTCATAGAAAGTCAGACAGACCATCATATTTTGCTGTGAAGCAAAAGCATGGATTAAGGAAATAAGAAGAAGATAAACAGAAAATTCTATTTCTCTCCATGACGGTCTTACAAAGAATACATCTAATTCCAAAAATGCAGTATTTTAATAACCAATTACTGCTTCCTCAGTTTTTGTTTTTAATTTCAAGGTTTTGGCTACTGCATATACTTTTGTGAAATGGATTTGAGATTCCAGCCATAGGTCTAGGTCCTCAAGCTGACAGTCCATCTGATTTAAGCCATTATTCAGAATACCTAACAGTAGAGGAATATGAAATGTTTTTTTGACTTCATATGAAATATATAATTGACGGCTTATCAATGATAGAGCCTGTGTGAAGACAGAAGAAGGAAATATGGTAAAAACAAAATAGGTTAAAAATACTGAAAATATCAAGACTACTAAGGACTTAGTTTATAAACTGAAATCATGTTTCAGTGCCTACATTCCCACCTGATGACTATATTTTAAAAAAAGGAGTGGAGCGCCTGGGTGGCTCAGCCGTTAAGCATCTGCCTTCGGCTCAGGTCATGATCCCAGGGGCCTGGGATTGAACCCTGTATCGGGATCCCTGCTCCACGGGAAGCCTGCTTCTCCCTCTCCCACTCCCCCTGCTTGTGTTCCTGCTCTCGCTAACTCTCTCTCTGTCAAATAAATAAATAAAATCTTTAAAAAAAGAAAAAAAAGGAGTGAACACCTTAAGAAGCATTGGCTGGTATTTTCGTTTGATCATTCTCTAGAAATTAATAAAATCCTCAAACCAGATCAACTGTATGGGCTATTATCTGTAGTTCAAAGAGGCTTATGATAACCACCTTCCAAAATAAAAGTAAATAAAACTTTTTAGCAGGAGAATATGCTATTTCTATTTCTGTGTATATACCTGAAGAGAAAATAACGTTTAACAGTTTTCCTTTAGTAAACCTCAGGCCAAGATCAAACCAGATTATAACATTTATCATCAGAATTTATATTTCTGCTAAATGCACAGGTATAAAAGCTTCTTCTCCTATTACAGCTATTTTATATAGCTAGTAATTCAGTAAAGCGAAGTTTGAAATAAAATGTGATAGCTTAAATATACCAAAAGAGGTCAGTTTCAAACAGATTTTCAAGAGAGAAGAGCATCTCTGCTAAAGGAAAGAATGTGCTTACACTTACCTGCATTCTAGTCCCACCTGTGACCGACCATTCTATCTATTCTGTTTCCATTTCTTCAACTATAAAATAAATGCCACCATAAGCTACTGTTGTAGACCCAAGGCATTCACAGATTTCAATACTAATTGTTCTGACTATTCTTGAGTGACCCTGAAAATACATTAACACGTTGTCATTTGTAATTCTGTGTCAGCAGTGACTGAATAGCCATTCCCAGGCGAGGGGAGCAAGCATGACTGCGTGGGCTCTCAAATTCCACTTGTGAGTGGTGAGTTCAAGTTCCCACAAGTGAGGGGTGAGTACAATTTTACATTTGAGGAAAACAGCCTGTGACTTACAAAATATAACAGGGCAATTACAGAAAGATGGAATTCAAAATCTCACTATGTCTCTCTTGAATATCAAGAAAATTGCTGAAAAAAAGTTAACAATATGATTTTTTAATATTTACCAAAGTTCCAGATCATGAATCATCATCATTCTCTACAGTTCTGGAGTGTCCAATATTTTCACAAAACTTTCAAAATAGTAATTTAACTGGATTTGCTAAAAGGAAGGTATGTCTAGAAAAATGCTGTTTTCCAATGAGGTCACTCTAAATGGATTCTTTATTTGGTTTCATAATTAGTTCCAACTTTACACATGGCTGACACAGAAAAGATAAGGAAAAGTATAAGAAGCCAATTATAAAAGCTATAAGTGTAGAGTATATCAAAGTCATATTTCTAAGATTACAGATAAAAACAGGTCATACTTATAGAAACAAATAAACTTAAAACATGAAATAGACTTAAAAAGGCGTATTTTTAAACTAATATAAACAAATGTTGGAGTAAACCTCTAACTAGATTCTAAGGTGTTACTTTTTTCACATTTTAACTGGATGTCTTAAAATACATGGCTCATTTAAAGTAGGGGTTCTTGGGGCACCTGGGTGGCTCAGTTGGTTAAGCGACTGCCTTCGACTCAGGTCATGATCCTGGAGTCCCGGGATTGAGCCCCACATCGGGCTCCCTGCTCAGCAGGGAGTCTGCTTCTCCCTCTGACCCTCCCCCCTCTCGTGTTCTCTCTCTCATTCTCGCTCTCAAATAAATAAAATCTTTAAAAAAAAATAGAGGTTCTTTCCCCCACTTTCCCCAAAAAATATTATTTTTTAAATGTTTATTTTCTAACTGATGGCATTTTAGAATCACTGGAATTTCCCTGAATCACAGTCTCAATTGTTGCGTTAAGCCTTAAGTTTACAACATGTTTTGAAAACCATGCATTTTTGTTATATTGACTTTATAGTAGAAATCCTGAAAGAAAATACTAATGAATAGATTAATCTAATTTGTAATTAATAGCATTAATTTACATGCTATTCAGTATGTCCTGAAAAGAATCTGTTTTGTTAAGTACATTAACCATGCCCAAATCATGTTGTTTATAGTATTAATTAGATTAGCAGACCCCTTTCTTCACATCCAGTGCTGATGTAAACTTTAGCCACCAAACACTGACATTTAATAACACTGAATTAATGAGGTTTTACTGTACTCAAATGGAAAACCAGATACATAGAATATACACGGAATAACTGAACTGATGGTAATAAATCTAAGTAAAATAAATTCACAATGAGCTCTTCTTGACACACCACAAAGAAATGGCATTATTTAATACTTTGTTTCAAAATCCAAACATGAGGATTATTACTGATGTAGCATATTTTCATTTTCTTCTTAAGCAGTATTACCATCTCATTCAGCTAGAAACACTGGTGGTTTGAATCCCTGTTTACTTAATATTTTGCTTAGCTACCAGCTCCTTGATTATATGATCTTAGATATCCTTCCAGAATTTCCCTATGTGTATTTTGTCTTCACAAATAGTCTATAAGCTGGCAATACAAAGAAAGACAGAGCTTTTTGTTTTTGTGTTGTTGTTTTTTTTAATTCCCCCACAGCCAAAAGTAACCTGACACACAGCACAAATTCGCTACTTAAGAGTTTTTGAGAAATTCCCCAAAACTCTTCCCAGGAATTTACCCCCCATCAACCTGTCATGGTATCTGGAATTTCTACCATTAAAATCAGTTTGGGTTAAGGTTAAGAGGCCCTTTAGAAAATACTTAGGGATGGGAACAAGGAAGGGAAAGAGATGCAACAAAGCAAGCACCCATCGCATACAATTTAATTTCCTCTAAGTGTATGACTTTCCTGTAGCAAAGTTCTATAGCGGAGAGGGAATGTTAGGGCCAGTCAAGGAGTTAAAAGCAGGAACAGGCAGGGAGAAATGAACAAAAGCCAGTTTTAAACCAGCCCTGTGTACCACCACTGCAGAGAAAATCCAGACTACGTGGTGTGCTGGGGGAAAGCGGGGAGAGTGGTTATTCTTTTATTTACTGCCCTCCATCTTTTGCCAGATAGTTATGCGTATACTTTGTTTCCTTAAAAAATGTAAAACAGTAAATGGATCAAATTATTATGATTTCCAACGAAGGGTATTACCCAAGATCTCTTCTATGAATTTTTATACTTTCCATTGTTTTTATCCAAGAACAGTCAAAAATGAAACAGCACCAGTTTTGCTAAACGAAGTAACTTTTTTTCTGCGGTAACCTAAATGAATGCTTTTTATCTCCAATGCTGCCATTCCCTTTCATTTTTAAGATTTGGAAAACTGATCACAGGCTCTGAACACACTCTAGAAGATGCTACGAACCTGAAAAATTGCATAGTTAGTTGAGACTTAAACTCAACCTACCTTTCTAAAGTTGCATTCTGGAAGTACAAATCAAGAAAGCCGTCACATCATGGTATTACTACAAACAAAACCACAAGCACAGCTTTATTTGTAAATAGCAATTTGTTATACAACAAAAGCCAGATGACACTAATGCAGATAACTGTAAACAAACACCATGGCATGCCATGGTAATAATGATCCAAATACTTATTTCTATATGTAACCAAATACTACTATCTGTACTTTGTAAAAGGAGAGAAAGTTTAAGGAGCACAAAAATTTCCTCAGACCACTGAGATGAAGTTCTAACAAAATTTAAAGTCATGGTTGAATGAACTATGTCTTATCTGATTTTGTAAATACAAAAAATCATTTGGGTCAAATCTGTTTTCCATTCATCATACATGCACTTTCTACTCACTAAGCATGTGTATACGTGGGGAAATGCTATTTCTTAGAGAACTGATAATCAAAATAGATTACCATTTCAAATAATTAGTTATAAAAATCATATATGTGACAAAATGTTGGATCCACCTTTCAATAATGCCTGTTAAGCCAACAATATAAAGTCTGTAAGAAAGCATAAGAAAAACAGCATGCCCACCTTAAAATAAGGATTTGTCAATAAAACTTTTTTCCTATAAACAAAATTTCACATTCAAAATTCACATCAAGATCCTTAACAAAACAAATGCAAAATTACCTTTTCCTATTTTGAGACTTTCCTATGTTCCTATATTATCCACATGTGCATTTCAGTTCTGCAAAAATATGTAAATCATTTCTTTGAAATTATGGGGGGGTTGTGTACTTACAATAAAGAGCCATTTATAAAAATATTATATCATTGGAAAAAAGCAAAGCAAAATAGGCATGGAATGGTTGAATGGGCTCCTTCACATTAATCGGTAAAGACACCAAGCCAGAACATATGAACAATTATTTTTACATTCTTCCCTGCTTGACAACTTTCCATTTACAGGGAAAAGCCACACTTTGTGATTTAAAACAGGGAACCTGAACTTATGTGTGCACATATCAATGTTTTTTAATTGTTGACACATTTACTGCTATCATTTGAATCGTAAGCTTTACATTAATTGTTTTGATGGCTTCTCGGCCTTTTGGCTAAGATCAAGTGTAGGCTAATTGTTTTGAAAACAGGCAATCTAAACACACAGACTGGAGTTACACCTAAACTTCACACATTAGGGAAATACTCTGATAGTTCAGCAAAAGGTCTTAATTTTTGAAAATGTCAACAGAAACCCTTAATACAAAGCCTAGTTCTTTTGAATGAATTTGAATTCACTGTTTTAACATGAGGAGCCATGCCTGCAGAAAGAACAGCTGTGCATCTATAGTCCTATTTCCAGTCATTTTTGCAAAGGTATTTCCTCCTTATTTTGATGAGTCTATGAATACTGCATTCAAGCAGGAATGATTCTAATACAACCAAAACAAGAAAAGATATTTTGTGTTCTTTTTTTAAGAAGGAGAGAATAATTTTCCCCCCATCACCAGGAACACACACACACACACACACACACAACTTTAAAAACTGAGCAAATCTGAATGGGGCAATGAACAGTTCTGACACCCCAGGACTTCTGTATCATGGTCTTATGGCTGCTGAGTTACTTCATCTAAGTGCTCATGGGGCAAATGACTTTACTGCCTTGCACTCTAATGCATGGCCACATTAGATACTATCTCAGTTTTACACACAGCGCGCGCACAGACAGACACACACACGCCACACGCCACACCAGACAGTGCTGTTTCCAATTTAAGAGGCCCCTTGTGCGCCTAGCCCATACATACCCCATCCCTGCTCTGCTCCGGGTCCTAACACCAGGAATGAGGGACACTACTTAATCCTGGCGGATCTGTTCTGTTGTCCCATCCTTCCAGGATTCGTAGGATGGTTCCTCCCCCACTCCACCACGGAACACAACGAGGACGGCGGGTTTTCCCGAGCAAGAAAGAAACTGGTGGTCCCCTTCCTCACCCCACGCATCCCGGCTTCTCTACGCCAGAAACCCCAGAGGCAGAAGTATACACGATCCCGGGGCAGGGGAGAGGAGCCAATAATAGGAATCAAATAGCCCGTTAACAAGGGGGTGCCAGGGGCATGGAAGAAGCGAGCGGGGTGAGGTTACCACGGGGGAGGTGTGCTCCAGCGGGGAACCATTCAAGAGCAATGACAGGTCGGCGGGGGAAGGCTCGGGTGGCGAGGGAGGTTGGAGAACTGCTTTCCGTGTCTTTCTCAGGGCCTGCGGGGGAATCCCGGGGCGGCGGCGGCGGGGCTCACGGGTCGTTCCCCGCCTCCCGCGGCCCCCTCGCGTCCCCTCGGCCACCCCCTCCGCCTGCGGCCGCCCCCGCCCCGCGCGGAAGGAAGCGCCGGGCTCCCCCCACGCTCTCCCGCTCTCTCGCGAGTCCTGTGCAGGCCCTTTCTGGGGGAGGGGGAGGGGGAGGGGGCGCGGAGGGAATTGCTGCAATGGAGCGCCGAGAGAACCCTGCCCGAGCGAGGCAGGCGGTAGAAAGCCACGGCCACATAAAAATGCCATATTAATTTTTAAAAAGCCATAAATCACCCCTCCCTCTGCAAAAGAAAATCATAAACCGATCCCATGCAAGCCTGCGAGCAGCCACCCACTTCCTATTTCTGTCACAGAAGCTACACCCTGCCAGCAACCACCCCCCGGGCGCCCCCTCCCGCCACCGCCACCCCCGCCGCCGCCTCCCCGCTGCTCAGCCATTTGCCAACTGACGCCCCCGTAAATAAAAATGCCCCAAGTGGGGCCGGGTGGGAGGCTTGGGGGAAGGGCGCGCAAAGGAGGGGGAATCGAGGGTTGCACAATATCCTAGAAGGTCCGTGGCTGGAGCAAGGAGAGAACCGGAGGCGGGGGGAGGGGAGGCAAGCCGTGAGGGTTCCTGCGGCACACGGTGCACCCGGGCGACCGCGGCGCGCCGCTTACCTTTCACCACCCTGTCTGTCGTCGACAACTTGGGATCAATTGCCTTGGGCTCGGACATCTCCAGCCGCCGGGGGACAGCGACGCGCTGCTCGTCCGTCCTAATGCACACCCCGACCGGACCGGCGGGCCAGACACTCAACGCCGCCGCCGCCGCGCTGCAAACCGCTCGGCTGGAGGTCTGGGCTCTGAGCTGGCTTTAAAGTTACTGCCTTCTCGCGCGTCCCTCCTCCTCCTCCTCCTCCTCCTCCTCCACCTCCTCCTCCTTCGCCGCCGCCGCCGCTTTCACTCCTCCTCCGCCGCCGCCAGCCCCGCCGACTCCGCTCCCGGCTGCGCGTGTGTGGTGGTTATTTATTTATTTTCTAAGCACGCCTCTTGGTTCTTCTTTTATTCTTGGGGGAAGGGGGATGGGGAGGAGAAGCGCACACAGGAGCACCCACCCTGGCAAGGAAACCGGGCACCGCGGAATGGAGCCCCACGCGCGCACTCTGCCGGGATTAAGACCGATCACATGGGGAGGGCCGGGGGCGAGAGAGAAGAGGCAGGGCCGCCAATGTCAGTGCCACCAGCCGTGCCTCGGCGTCTCCGGCGGCGGAGAGGCGGCCGCCGCTGCTGCTGCTAGCGCTGTTGCCGCCGCTGCTTCCCCACACCAAGCGCCGTCGCTTGTCCGCGGCCGCTGGAGACGTCCCGCCGCTGCGCTCGCCCGCGCTCGTCCCTGCCTCCCCGCGCCGCTCCTTCACTCACACAGGCACAGCCGCGGAGCTCGGCAGACACAGTCCCGGGCGCAACCTACCCTCCTCCTCCGCCGCCGCCGCCGCCTCCACCTCCGCCACCGCGCCCGCCTCCGCCTCCTCCCCTTCCTCCTCCCGGCCCCCGCCTCCAGCGCCCCGGCAGCCTCCACCTCCCTGCGGAGCCAGCCCCTCGCTCCCCGCCCCGACGTCGAAGCTCTGGGCGCCCATTGGCTGACGTGCGCGTCACTCACTGCTAGGTAGCGGCCTCCCCGCTCCTCCTCGCCGTCCCCGCCCCCTGCTCTGTTTTCTCCAGGCTGCGAGTCCAGTGGGCCTGCCGCCTCCGCCGCCCAGTCCCCGCTCAGGTGTCACTGTTGCTCGCAGGCCGGGATTAGGGAAAGAGAATGGGCAGGGGGTCGCGTCTGGGAGGAGAGGGGCTGTACCTGCCTCCCACAGCCCCATTTCGCATCCGCCCCTGGACCCCGCACACTCCCCCGCGCCGCTTTGGCAACTGTGCCTTGTCGGCTGGGTTAAGCCGCAGTGTGAGTAGCCAAGTGCTGAGGGTGTCTCCGGGTGTGTGCGTGGCCCGCGAGAGGGCAAAAAGGGGGGAGGCAGGGAGAAGAGGGAAGGGGTGGTGGTGAGAAGCACCGAGAGAGGGCGGAGGAAGGAAGACCGCGGGGAGCTCCGGGGCCCGCGGCACAGCTGCTGTCGCTGTCGCTACGGCAGCTGTCCAGGGAAGATCGCCAAAACGGCGACGAATAAACAACTTACCTTGGGGAGACGAGCTCCGCCTGTGATGGGTGTACGGTGGTCTTTGCTATTGGGGCTTTTTTTGTGGGCGGTGTGGTGGTTATCACTGTTTCCCACCCATGCATCCACACCTTTTGTAAGGAGGGGGCCGCTTCTGAGCGTCGCGACCCAGGGACGTGACGGAGTGTGCGGGGCGGGCTCGCCAAGGAGATTGGGGACGGGAGTCCAAGCGACCCCCGGCAGCTCTGAGTCACCCAGGGCTGCCCTGCCGATCTCCTGGGAGAAATGACGGGGCGGGAGACACACCGGAGAGGGTCGCCTTTTCCCTGTTCACACGCGCACGCAGCCAGTGGTTGGGACTGGTGGCACCACACCTGCCTTCCTGGCTCCTTCCAATCATTCGACGTCCACTTGGTGTTCTCGGTGTGTGCAGGGCCCTGAAGCCCAAGGCGGATCCCCACTCTGGTCCCTTCGGTTGGAAGGAGAATAAAGGAGAGAGTGTTAGGCGCAGGAGGACAGGGAGTGACAATGGCCCGATAGCTCCTTTCTGACCTGCCTGCCGCGCCACAGAATGAGGAGCCAATCTCCCTCTGCCCGAAGGTCACCTCCGCTCACTACCCCTCTCTCTGACCAACCGGGCAAGGAGATTGGAGCTTGCTTCTTTGTGAATAACAAAGAGAGCTGAATAAATTTCTCACCCTCCGTCCTTCTTGTTACATTTCTTAATTCCTCCACTATCAGGTTTTTTTTCCTATTTCCTGAATTGGACAATGAGCCCAGTAAAAGGCCTAATAAAAGATTTAGGGAAGCTAGGAGATGGAGCCAGAAGTGTGTAGGGGAGGTGGATTAGATTCGAAAATAGGTTTGAGAACTTGACTGATGGAGCTGGAGTATGGCTTGAGCAATGTAGCCCGCAAGGAAGAGGAGCTCACAGTAAAAGGCAGGGGAGCCTCCTTGGAGGCCTTCTAGCAAAAGGAGACCATGTGGGGTGTGTCCCACATACTCAGGGAGGCTGCCACCAGCTCCAAGATTCTGCTGCCCAATTCACAACCCCAGGACAGTGTGTGGTAATTAGGGAGACAGTGCATTCAATAAATATGTATTGTGTTCCTTTTCTATGCCAGACACTGTGGTAGGTAATTTGTGTGCTGTGTGTGTGTAGGGTGTGTTGGGGGGGCAGTTATTTAAAAATGGTCCTTGCCCTCAATAAAGCCTAGAGCCTAGTAAAACTGTCATAAAAATATGAGCTCTGAGAGGCCACTGTATCGCCTCAGGAAGTGGTTGTTGAAAACAGTCTCCTGAGCACGAGCAGTGTTAGTTGCTAAGGCAGATTCGGGAAGTTGGTTCCTAGCCAGATGGCACAGAGAGAGGCAGGGATGCCAAGACCTATTGGTGAAGAAGAGAGCCTGCCTGAGAAAAGACCAGGAAACCATGTCCAGTGATGCTCACTTCCAAGGCCACAGTGTTTTATCCCACATGTTGCAAACAGAGGTGCAGTTCCCACCGTTATTTGGACACAGTTGTCAGGTTTAGGAAAAACACCTTTGAACCAAGATCAGAAGGCTTAAAATGTCAGCACTGTAGAAAAGTTTTATGATGTAGATAGGAAATAAAGGCACACCTTTGAGGCACACCCTTCAGTCCGCTACAAGTTTGGGACACCTCCTAGCTGAGGTATGTGTGGGAAAAAAGTTATGAATCATAATCACTTTACAACACATCTTATTATCACCAGTCACCTTTAATGCACGTGTATGGTCCCATACTGTGACAACAGAAACACATCTCCTTGGACAAAATTGGACCCTACTCAAAGGAAAACTACATAGCAGAAATTAACTAGGGACTAGTTATCTGCATACCTGGCATACTGGAATAGCCAAATCATCTTTTGTATTGAGATAATTTTTCAGATGTCCTACAATTTGCTGCCATTTTTTAAAATCCTATTAGACTGTCCATGTAGTCCATGATTATATTATCGCTTACCTAAAATTACCTTACACTTGGAATTTACATTTTCAAGAAGTTACTTCAACACTGTCCTTTGCTTATGAAGAAAAAGAAAGGAGAAAAAGGGAGGGGGGGAGCCCATTGTGGCAGAAAACAACTTGCAGTCTGCTAAAAAAAAAAAAAAAAATTGTATTTCCCTTTCCTTAGTATACTCTCTGGAAAGCATCTGCCCAGGTAGGAATTCCATTCCCTGGCAGGCATCTGCTTGCAGCTCAGTGGGTGCATGTGACTAGTTCTGGCCAATGGATTATGGGCTAAAGTGTTTGATCAGTTTCAGGCCAAGGCAGTTAAGCAGGAGTTAGGCATTCTTCTTCAGCCAATGAGCTCCTATCCTTTAGCTGAATGCAGAGGCTTCTAGGGCAGAGGAGAAAGCATAACCCTAAATGGAAAGAGCTGAATGCCTAGATTACCACAGAGCGATATGCTGCCCACCTACAAGGAAAATCTTCTTTAGACTTTACAAAAGAAGAAATAGATTTTTACTGTGTTGCTCCATTGAAATTTGAAGATATGTTTGTTAGGGTAGTTAGTATTCCCAAATTAATATACAAGAGTTATTTATTATGTTAGTTCAAAAGGTAAAATCCAGAATTACTGTGTATTTCTTATATAACAGCATGACCAGAATACCAAAAATATTCTTATTTCTTTTAATACAAGAGCATCAAAATTGTATATTTTGTAAATGAATTATTCATTTACCAGTTGTGTTTTGAACATCTGTTCTGTGCAAGGTATTGTGCTAGATGATGCAAAAAATGTATAAAGAATTCAAAGATTTAGTCCCTTCATTCAAGGATCTCAAAGTCTTGTAGTATAAGAATTGTACATGTATTTGTTAATATTTAGGTGTAAAGTGCTACTTCCTCTCACTATTGGAGAACTCAAACTAATTTTACTGTTCGCTTCATCTAAATTAATTATGAAGATAAGTATGTGTGCAAAAAAATACTGAAGATTTGGAGTAATTGATGCATTCAAGTGCTCCATGTCACAGCTTACTTCCGTTGGTGCAAATCAGAGTAAAGGAACAATATTTTAGTTTGCTATCAAGTGCTTTCCTAGATCTAGAGGCATTTTTGTTTTGAAGAAAAGAAATAGAGATGTATTTGATATCCTGTTTTGAGAATAACCTGCTTTTGAAAATGTGGACTTTCCGTTCTTGGATGAATGTTCTATCATTTGACATTAGGAATTGCATATAACTTCTGGTTCTGGCTCTTCTGAGGCATGCACTTCGTTCTGAGTAGTTGATGGTCGACAGCAGTATGTCTGACCTGTTCTCACCTGCATTGGTGGAGCATAGCACTAAAGAACTTGCAGAGTAGACAGCCAGTCCTGGTGAGGCCATGGTGTACGAGAATTTGATTTATTATCGGAAAGCGAATTCCTCTGACACTCACTTCTAACGTATGAACTTCTACCCTCTTCACAGTAGAGACTCTACAGAATATATTAGTCAACATGGATATTATTTGAGGTTAAAACTAAAAGGGCTTTTATTGTTTATCTTTTGGATTGCTCTTGAAATTTTGTTCAACCTTTTATTTTTCAGAAGGCAATTTTACTCATTTTAGGAAAGTTATTTCTCCAAGAACATAAAAAATTGTTATGCCAAATATATTCAAGAATAAATTATTTTTTTTCTATTAGGGACCAAACTATAACATGCAATTATATGCTAAGATTAATATTGAGTGGATATATTTTACATAAAATTTGACAAGACTTCAGGTGATCATATTCATGCAGATTTAATAAACATATATTCATATTTTTTTAATTTATATTTGTATCTTCATCTTATATTCCAGTTCTGGGCACAGAGTAGGTGCTCAACCAATTTTGTTGAGTGAAATTTAAAAAAGTATTGGCATCCAATATGTGAAGCCCTAGGCTTAATACCACAGTATCTGCTCTCAGGGATATTTCAATATTACTAATATACATACATATATGTGTGTATATATATATATGTATCTCTCTCTCTCTCCATACACACACACACACACTCACTGGTAAGAAGTCTTATTAGCCCTTTCTCCTAGATAGTTTAAATTCTAATTTTATTATTAATTTTAAAATTATGAATAGGTTAATGGTGCCAAGTCACACATGTTTACATTTAAAATAGATATATGTATGCCATTATATTGACAACCTGAGAAATATTCATGCCATAAAACTATATATTCTGGCTTTTCTAAACTCAGAGTTTCAGAATATTTGAACCGAAATGAGCTGAAGTTGATATTTGAAGTGCTTTGAGAACAATGTCAACAACAACGACAAAAGGCTTAGTAATCAAATTAAAGGTACTACCAAACTGTAGGAGACTTGAAAAATCAATTTAGGAGAAAGTTCATCAAGCTCTTTAAAAGCATATTTGCATATACAAAATCAATATAGTATTAGAAATGAGGTTCACTCATCAAAACTAGCAGAAATTTAACTTTACTGGAAGTAAGTTTTGCCCATTATTGATTGAAAATTCATGAATTTGCAAGGAAATAGTTTATTATTAAAAAAGAATCTTGATCCCAGGGTCCTGGGATCAGAGCCCCGCATTGGGCTCCCAGCTCAGCGGGGAGCCTGCTTCTCCCTCTCCCTCTGCCCCTACCCCCCAACTTGTGTTCTTGCCACATTCTGCTCTCTCTCTCTCAAATAAATAAATAAAAAATCTTAAAAGAAAAAAAAAAGAATCTTGTACTCAGACTTGCCATCTTTCCATTTTTTTCTAGTCAGTGAGGTTTTACTCTGTTAGTATTTATGGTTATTGGAAAGCATATATTCAATGGACATTTACTGAACACCTCCTAACACATATCAAACACTAGGAATAGAATATGAAAAAAAAAAGTCTCTCCCCTCATAAACCTTACATTCCAACAAAGAGAGACAGATGATTAAAAAAAAAAGGAACAATTTTAAAAACAATTGCACACTCGGGGCACCTGGGTGGCCCAGTCATTAAGCGTCTGCCTTGGGCTCAGGTCATGATCCCAGGGTCCTGGGATGGAGCCTTGCGTCGGGCTCCCTGCTCAGTGGAGAGCCTGCTTCTCCCTCTGCCTCTGCTCCTCCCGGTGCTTGTGCTCTCTCTCTCTCTCTATCAAGTAAATAAATAAAATCTTTAAAAACAACTACACACACACAATATGTTAGGTAGCCTAAATGATAAACATAAAAACAATGTACAGTGGTAAGGGCACTGGAAGATGTGATGGGCGAAGGGGCACTACTCACTGCTTTAAGCAGATTGTTGAGGGGAGACCTCTCTGAGAAGGTGACATTTCAGTAAAGACTCAAATGAACTCATGGCAATATTTATGCAGCTCTCTGGAGAAAAAAAATGTTTCAGGTAAAGGAATAGCATGTGCAAAGGCCCTGAAGTAAGAGTCTGACATTTTTAAAGAAATGTCAAAGGACTCCAGCGTAGCTAGAGCACTTCAAACTAGAGAGAGTAGGACACGATGAGGTCAGAAAGATGGTGTAGGGTCAGATCATTTGGACCTTATACACCATAGAAAAGATTCTAAATGTTATTCTGGTGAAATGATAAAGTATTTGTTAGGAAAGTGATAAATAATAGGATTTACGCATAAAGAAAACCGTCACTCTTTTGTAAGGACTCTGGATGTAGTTGTAGGAAGGGAGCAGGGGTGGAAATGCCAACAGCACATAAGAGACTGTTGTCCAAATCCAGGCTAGAAATCAAGTGGTTTGGATAAAGAGTTTAGAAGTAAGTGGTGAGAAGTATCCAATTCCCAACATATTTTAAAAGTAGGGTTAACAGATTTGCTGTTGGATTGGATAGAGGATGTGGGAAAATAAAAAAGAGTCAAGAACTGCAAGGTTTGGGGTCTGAGCTAATGGGAGATGGAGTTACCATTTACTGAGAAAAGGAACATTGAAAATGGAGAGCATATTTTGTGGAGAAGACCTAAAACTAGTTTTCGATATGTTAACTTTGAGATGCGTATTATATACATGGAGGTGGAAAAGACACGTAGGTGGTTGGATATACGGGCCTACAGAGAGGAGAGAGGCAGGCTGGTGATATATAGAACTTCAAGTCATGGCATCTTAGCCATACTTTATTTCAGTTAAGGGGTGGGAAGAAGAGGAGGGACCAGCAAAGCCGATGGACAGGAGCAGCTTCTGGGGAAGAAAGGCCGTGTGTGTGAGGTCAAGCAAACGAAATGAACTGAGTCAACAATGCTGATGGGTTTGGTAAAATGACAACTGAGAACTGGCTATTGATTTTGGGAAAAAAGGGGAGTTCACTGGTTATTGTACACCTATCTTAAATAGTATCTCATCAGTCTCTGCCTCTCCATACTGATGTAGCTCCTTTTCCGTGTTTATAATTACTTGACGTTACATGTGTGGGTGTGCTTTGTGTGTGATTTGTTTGCCCATCTTTCATCTTTCTGCAGTTAGATAATATGATCCCTGAGAGCAGAGACCTTATCTTACTCCCATTAGAATTTCCAGTGCCCGTCTGTCGTATGCCTGGCACATCTAGGTGTTTAATATATGTTTGTTGAAAGAGTGAATATTCACTTGCAATGCTACCCCAGGTTAGTCTTTCTGCTTTTCTCAATAGTTGAAATAAGCATTTCAATGGGGTGGGGCCTGGGGGAATTAGATGAAGAGGGTCAATGGTACAAATTTCCAGGTGTAAGAATAAATAAGCTCTGGGGATGTAATGTACAGCATCATGACTACAGTTAATAATACCGTGTCGAATATTTGAAAGTTACTAAGAGAGTATATCCTAAAAGTTCTAATCATAAAGAAAAAATGGTAACTATGTGAGAGGATGGATGTTAATTAATTTTACTGTGGTAATCATCTTGCAATATATGCGTACACCAAATCATGTGGTATATCTTAAATTTATACAATATTCTATGTCAGTTATATCTCAATAAAACTGGGGAGAAAAAATAAGCATTTCAAAGCATTTGTAGGGAAAAAAATTCATGTTTAGATTTTTTTAAGTTACAAAATCAACTTTCATAGAGTAAAAAGAGTTGACTCACGCCCTGAAGATGACAAATGGAATGGGAATTCAGTTTAGTTTTAGCATAAGGCGTGTCTCTCACATGTCCCCACTGTAAGAATAATTATGTGTGTAAATCCAGGGGAGGGCACAGTATTACTCACAGCTCCTCTTTCTCCAAATACACAAAGAGTTCTATTGTTCGCAACATCTAAGCTATTCCCTGATGATAAGTTAGGCCAGACATTAGCAATTTTCAGGGAGGAAGTGAGCAGGGTGTGGGTAATGGTTGTTTAGAAGCAGTCCCTCAAAAGAGTTTGTTTTGTTTTTTTTTTTCTCTCTCTCTCTCTTTCAGGGTATCCCTGATGTCCAGCACAAAGAAATATAGATAGTCAGGGAAATTGTGCTAGATATGCTTTAGGGTACCTGCCCCACCCATACCCATCTTTAAAAATGCCCCAGCCATAGAACCTGCTGTGTGAGCATCAGGACATGGGTTCACCTGGGGCTATCACAGCAGATTGGACAAAGGTGGTCGAGCATTTAACTAAAATATACCCAAGGACCAGTGACCTTTAACTTCCCTGACCTAATTGGCAAAAGTGAGCTAGGCTAATCAGATACCCTCTGGGAAGAGCTGGGCTTTAAAATTCAGAAGAAAGTTGGTGGTGGTTGTTTGAATGAAAGATCCTGCAGGCTGGGACTGAGATGGCCCACCAGCAAATGACTCATGTGCCAGGTGAATAAACACATGAAGCCGTTTGGGCCAGAGGGACCAGAGGTCGGATTCAGCAAGGGTGAAAAGAGGAGAAAAAGGGGGTGGGGGAAGGAGGGGGGAAAGAGAAACAATCCTAAATCTGTTTTCTTTTTTGTCCTTCCTAAGGCCTGGTTGTTTAATTTTTTTTCTGCATTTATGAGACCCCTCATTGTCCTTACAATAAACCCTGTTTTCTAGAGATGGTTTGAGAGTTATGTTCCTTACAACCCAAAAGCCCATCACTAAATCATATGGAAGATACAAAGAGCAGCTAAGATTGTTAGTCTATGTCTCTGTAAGTTTTCAGAAGTTAACACCTTCTGATTCTGATGTTTACAGAAATCCTCTTCTTCATTCAAAAAATGACTATAAAATGCTCCCATCCTTGTCCATCCCAGTTGTTTCTATAGCACATCCAATGCCAAAAATAAAGAGAGCAAAACAGTAGATGTAAAGAGAGAAAGAGAGAGAGACCGATTGGGGAGTCTTGGTAAGTTTTGGAACTATTTCACTGAATATTCTCTATGCCTGTTTTCATGTCACCATCAGGCAGGTTACAGGATATGTTGCAGTAAAAATGGAAAAATCTCAGTAGCTTAACAAAGCTTGAAGTCATCTGCAGGTCTGAGCCACCCCTTGGGGCAGCCATCCTCCGGGTGCTGACTCGGCATTCCAGCTTGCTTCAGTCTGTCAGAGGGCACCCTATCAGCATGTGATTTCACGGTAACCCGGTGAGGGGGCAGGTAGGAGAGCCCTGGAGAGCTGAGCTCCAGCAATCAAGAGCTTTAGCCTGGAAGTGACACTCACACATGATTATACTCACATTTCATTGGCCTGAGCTCCTCATTTGGCCACACCTAATTTCGAGAGGGACAGAGGTATGTGATCCTCCCACATACCCAATATTAGAGGGAGATCAAATATTTATAAAGAGTAATAATGCCAATCAGCATTTCTAAATAATCCATCCAACCCTGTGGGACCTCCAGGTTGCTGTTTGACACCCAGTGAGGAAGGCAGGTGTCTTATTTCTGTCTTACATGCCAAGATACTCCTGAATGACTATGGATCCTGATCTGCTTCTTGTACTGAAACTCTCCTTCTGTCCCTGTTGCATGGCCTGTACTGGTCTGAATGGGATACACTCCACTTGGACCGGTTTTGATATTACTGCATCTTCCCTGGGCCTGCAGTCCCACAACAGAATCCTGGTATCACTACCACTTCGTGTAAACTCCCCAGCTCCCTCTTAGGCCAAGGCTTAGTTCCTCCCTCATGCTCCGCACTCTGGTGCCTCTGTAGATGGGCAGCGTTGGACAAGAATGGACAGTTACTAATATTATACAAACTGGACTTGAAAAAGAATGCCTTTTTTAAAAAATATTTTATTTATTTAGCTGACAGAGCACAACTAGGCAGAGTGGCAGGCAGAGGGAGGGGGAGAAGCAGATTCTCTGCTCAGCAGAGATCCCAAGACCCCGGGATCACAACCTGAGCCGAAGGCAGATGCTTAACGGACTGAACCACACAGGTGCCCCCAAAGAATGCCTTTTTAATGTGTCTTAGGCACATCTAGAAGCACTGAGTTCTTTTCTGATTTTCAAAGATGTGAGCAGATTACCTGGAAATTTGAATATATCTATATATAGATATGTATCATATATAGAGTTATGAGTCACTGCCTTTTCTAAAAAGTTAATATGACCAGTTTAATAATATGCAAATTTATTGTACTGCATAAGTGTTAAGCAGTTTCTGTGGATGCTTTGTTCTGGTACTGTTCTGATACAGAAAAAAAATTTTTTTTTTCTTTTCTTACTTTGTTAGTCCTACAGTGTGATAGGTAGTCTTCTGTGTCAACCTGACTAGGTCATAATACCCAGTTGTTTAACCAAACCCTAGTCTAGATGTTGCTGTGAAGGTATTTTGTAGACGTGGTTTACATCTACAATTGACTTGATGTAAGGAGATGACCCTTGATAATATGGGTGGGCCTCATGCTATCAGTTGAAGGTCTTAAGAGCAAAAACTGAGGTCTCCCGGAGGAGGAATTCTGCTTCAACTTTGTAGCATTGGCTCTTGCCTGAGTTTCCAGCCAGCCAGTCTGCCCTACGGATGTCAGACTCACCAGCCTATGAGTGTGTGAGCCAATTCTTTAAATCTCTTTACATGCACATAACACATAAAGTTATATATATGCATATAATTTCATATATATATATGATATATACATATATAATTTCAGGTTCTGTTTCAAACCCCGACTGATGCTCACAATGTGTCATTTTTTTCTGATTCAAGGTCAGCAGTTACTCTAAATATCATTAATATTTATGCATCCATATCTTTCTGTCTCTCTGGCTGTCTCTGTCTCTTACACATGCATGCACGCAAGTGCATACACACCCACATACACAACACATCACATAGGAACACGTATATTGATTAAGAGATAAAATTTCCGGTTTAATTTTCTAGGGTAAAAATTCACTTTGCTTTTCTCACTCATGGCCTGGATAAAGAATTTCTATTCTCCTCAATATACCAAATTTCCAGGTAATTCTAATGGATCGTCAGTTGCCTAAGGTTGGGGTACCCAGATATAGACCCTGAGTTGAAGAGTCAAATAAGTGATTTATTAAAGAGTGTCCCAAGGAAAAAACCCAAAGGAAAGTAGGGCAAGTGACAGGTAAGGGAAGGAAACAAGGCAAGGGTGAGATGTCAAACCAAGACCCAGGGATGGTAACTTTGACTAACTCCTGCAGGGGACCTCTGCAGACTTGTAAGTCACGCCTCCAAACTGTTCCCATCAGGGACCAGGGAGCTGAGTGTATTTACCCACACAAGTCAGTGGTGGAGATGCAAATTCCTAGGCCCTCCCAGCTCTCTTCACATTCAGGGAAGGTGCTGGGGAAGACTGAGGACAGCACTGGGACAGAGATGTCGGTGAAAGCATGCAGGGAGCTGTTGTACATGGAAATGGAAAAGGTTTGGAGAGGATTTGGGTGGATAAGGAGAATCTGCTGGTCAGAATCATAAACCACATGGATAGAGGGATGGTATTAGGAAAACAATTAAATCACTTCTTTGAAGGTATGCAGTTAAAAAAAATTCTACCTCTTCTTTTACCACTTCAAATTAGTCTCCTTTTCCCACCTCCACACCATCCTAGGAATTAATGTGATATGATTTCATGGGCAGATGGTCTCGCTCTTGCTCCATTTCCAATCCCCAAATAACGTCCCTTCTATTGTACGAAATTCTTAAATCTCAGAACATAGAATGTGGTCCCTTTATGGATAGACTAATGTGAAAATATTCCTAAGACAGGAAACACATTGACTCAGCTCAGAACTGAGATCTGTCCTGGGTATTTGTGACTAGGTCCTCTGCCCAGCCTTGGAAAGCATTTGGTGTATGCTGGCTCTTTTATCTATTTAGAAGCCATATCTCAAACCTGACTCATCCCCATCTTCTACATGAATTATAGGGCCATAGTTCTATGGATAAAGATTGGGTACATGATGCCATCTTCCCCCATCAGATTCCTTTATTTGGAGAATTTTGGATTCAATCTTTCTCTAGAACACAGGTGGTATTTATACAAAGGCAATTTTAGCAGCTATATCATTCTATCCTATAAGATCAGGAAAGCAGAAAAAGGTTTTCTACAGAAAGAGAGAAAGAAATACATAGGCATGCAGAGAAGAGCAGAGCTAAAAGATAGCAGAAAGGCTGCTAGTATTCCCTTCCCTGACTCCACCATGTCCCTGAGGCCCAGCTGCATGATGGTTCTTGGGGCCCTGAGACCCCAATATATTCTTAGCATTCATTCCCATTTTGGGCTGAAGTTGGGTTGAAATTTAGTTATATGCAACCAAAGAGTAATAAATAAGAACGGGAAACTAACAGTAACAAATTTTCTGAGCTATGGACTTTGCCTGGGAGGAATCCTGAGTAGAGACCAGAGGGCATCCCTTATCTCCAGACATCTGCATGAGCGTGGGGTGGTCCAGAGGCTAAGGTGGCAAAATGCATAACTCAGGGAGATAAGAAGACTTTCCAGAAGTTACCAGATGGGAACACTTTTTAGAGGACCATTTTCCAGATCCTCAAATTCATACTTACTTTTTCTTAAAGTTGACCAATGGAACAGAATAGAGAGTGCAGATATGAACCCTCAAATCTAGGGTCAAATAATCTTTAACAAAGCAGGAAAAAATATGCAATGGAAAAAAGACAGTCTCTTCAATAAATGGTGCTGGGAAAACTGAACAGCTATATACAGAAGAATGAAACTCGACCATTCTTTTACGCCATATGCAAAGATAAACTCAAAATGGATAAAAGACCTCAATGTAAGACAGAGGAGAACATAGGCAGTAACCTCTTCAACATGGGCCACAGCAACTTCTTTCAAGACATGTCTCCAAAGGCAAGGGAAACAAAAGTGAAAATGAACTTTTGGGACTTCATCAAGATGAAAAGCTTCTGCACAGCAAAGGAAACAGCCAACAAAACAAAGAGGCAACCCACGGAATGGGAGATGATTTTTGCAAATTACACTACAAAGAGCTGATATCCAAGATCTATAAAGAACTTCTCAAACTCAACAACCAAAAAAACAAATAATCAAGTCAAAAAATGGGCAGAAGACATGAACAGACACTTCTCCAAAGAAGACATACAAATGGCTAACAGACGCATGAAAAAATGTTCAGCATCATTAGCCATCAAGGAAATTCAAAGCAAAACCACACATACCACCTTACACCAGTTAGAATGGCAAAAATTGACAAGGCAAGAAACAACAAATGTTGGAGAGGTTGTGGAGAAAGGGGAACCCTCTTACACCGTTGGTGGGAATGCAAGTTGGTACAGCCACTTTGGAAAACAGTGTGGAGATTCCTCAAAAAATCAAAAATAGAGGTACCCTATGACCCAGCAATTGCACTACTGGGTATTTACCCCGAAGACACAGATGTAGTGAAAAGAAGGGCCATATGCACCCCAATGTTCATAGCAGCAATGTCCACAATAGCCAAACTGTGGAAAAAGCCGAGATGCCCTTCAACAGATGAAGGGATAAAGAAGATGTGGTCCATATATACAATGGAATATGACTCAGCCATCAGAAAGGATGAATACCCAACTTTTGCACTGGCATGGATGGGACTGGAGGAGATTATGCTAAGTGAAATAAGTCAAGCAGAGAAAGACAATTATCATACGGTTTCACTTATTTGTGGAACATGAGGAATAGCGTGGAGGACATTAGGAGAAGGAAGGGAAAAATGAAGGGGGGGAATCAGAGGGAGAGATGAACCATGAGAGACTATGGACTCTGAGAAACAAACTGAGGGTTTTAGAGGGGAGAGGGGTGATGGGATGGGTTAGCCTGGTGATGGGTATTAAGGAGGGCATGTATTGCATGGAGCACTGGGTGTTATACACAAACAATGAATCGTGGATCACTACATCAAAAACTAATGATGTACTGTATGGTGACTAACATAACATGATAAAAAAAAAGAAAAAAAAAGTTGATCTGTCAGGTGATTTCCTAGGATCTGCCCCTTCTCCTTTGCCCCACCTCTCTTCACAGATTCTCATGCTTTGCTCATTCATCTGAAATCAGTATGGTAGTTATCCCAAAGTATGAAACCTCTTGAGTGCCAAACAAAGAAACAATTTGAAAAGTGATGCTGAGGGAGCATCACATGGTAAAGCTAGAAAGGCATGAGCGAAAATATCAGAGGAAAGTATTCTGTCTTACCTAGGTGAGAGACTCATGGGTAGGCTCCTGTCACTTTATCTATCTCCCAAAACCATGTATTACTTATGTCTTCACATTCAGAAGTTAGATGATAGTGGGGATGCATATTTACACGTTTATTGTGACTGAAAAACAAAATCAGGTTTTGGATTTTTTTTTTTTTCCTCACAGAAAGCCTAATTTAGATTATTGGTTTCACAATTAAGAACTGATTTTGCCAATTAAATTCTTTGGCAGATATTTTTCCTCTAAATAAGTTAAATTTGCCACTCTAAGGTTTAATAGAAAACATTTAACACACAAATACAATATACAGTTTGCTAGAACCTACAATCATGTGCAGCTATTAAAGCATCAATATAAAGTTTTACCTTACAACTGAGAATATAGTGTTTAAAAATTATTTTAGGAGATGCCCAAGCAAAAATATCGGATACCTCTAGATTACTAAAATGTATTCATCCAGACTAAGTCACTGTGGTCAAGTCAAACTGACCAAACACATTTTTTTCCTTTTCATACTCTTGAACACCTCATGACCTTAATACCACAACACTTTGATTAGCTGAATGACCAAGGTATAAAAGCATTCACTAATTTCTTATCTGAATATGTGAGAGAGAACCAAGTACACTAAGTACCTGAAAGGTGGTAGTTTTGATATTCGAGGGAAAAAGAATAAAAATAAACTTTTTTACTCGTTTTATAATTCTACATGTTAGTAATATCAAACTTTAATAGTACAGTTAACAGAATATCTTGTATATGTTTATTTTTTCATACTATTTGAGTGGGTATTTTTGTCCATCTAAGTTTATCTAAGAGCAAAACCTGAGATAGAGATCCTTTTCAAATGATTTAGTGAAAAAGTGCCCTGAAGAGAAAGAAGATTAAGGGAAGCAGGAAGGACAGGAAATAAACACTAAGCAAGAGAGAAGTCTTAACTGGTCATTAGCTTCAGGCTAATCTAATCCCACTGCAAAGCTCTGAGCCCGAACCACACAACAGAATGAGACATGTTGCAGGGAGATGGCCTTTGGACGCACATGAGCCAAGGTCTCCGGGGCAGTTGGTAGTTCCTGTGTGACCAATACTCTGGGGGCAATTCTCTGGAGAAGAGGGCCACTGTCAGTCAGCACTTGCAGTTTATGGGGAATGGGTGCTCTGGATGGTCGAGGGGGTCTGGGAGGGGCACCAACAACCTCTCTAGTTTTCTGTTTAGGAATAAGGAAGCCAAGGCTCAGAATGTTTAAGGATCATGCTCCAGTGTCCACAGGTAGTAAGTGATGGAGTTATGGCCTAAGTGCAGGTCCTTTGACACTAAAGCCACACAGGGCAGTTCAGCCCTTTCCCATGTCAAACTGTTTCCTGCCCAGTGTATACAGTCCATGGAGCTAAACGATTTGATGTGAACTCAGACTGGCTATGTTGTTGTACTAGGTATGCTCTCGGAAATATATCCTTTGGATCTATGACCTACGCAGGTTACCTAACATTTCTGAGTCTCAACTTCTTAATCTGAAAAATGTGAACAATAATAACTAGCATGGTATTCTGATGAGAAAAGGAAACAAACATGTAAAGCACCTAGTGTTCTTTTTTACGTAGTACATGTACTCCAAAATACCCATTTCCTTTCTTTTTCTTTTACCTATGAATAGACCCATTAAAGCAGTGTAGAGAATATATCGGGTAACACAGCTAATATATTGGGCAGCACATAAGTCTATACACACGTTGCTAAGAGGGAACATTGTCAAAAGAGACTGGATTTTCTAGAAAGATTATTCATTTATATATTTACTTGAGAGACAGAGAGAGAGAGTGCCAGGGGAGGGGGGAGAGAAAGAGAGAATCCTAAGCAGACTCTGAACTCTGCCCGGAGCCCAACATGGCTTGGTCTCACCACCCTGAGATCACGACCTGAGCTAAAATCAAGAGTCAGACACTCAACCAACTGAGCCGCCCAGGCGCCCCTGCCTTTTTGCTCTTTTTATTTTATTTGCTCCTTTATTTTAAGGTACTCCAATTTGTCAATCCTTTCTCTTACGGTCAGCACACTTTATGTTTTCAGAAATCTTTACTAACCTCACATTTAAAATATAATCTCCATGTTATCTTTTAGATATTTCCTTCTGTTACATTTCACATTTTGTTTTATTAGCCATCTGGAATTGATTTTTATTTATTTATTGTGTGATGTATTAGTTAAGCTTTATTTTTTCATATGATATCTAATTAACATAGCACCATTTATTAAAAAGACTGTGCTTTGCCATTGTTCTGTAGTGCCACATTAGACACAAATCAAGTATCCAGATATTTGGGTCTATTTCTGAACTCTATTCTGATCCTTTAGTTTATCTGTCCTTACATCAATACTGCACTTTATTATTGCAGCTCTGTAATTATTTTTATATTAAATAGAGCAGGCTGCTCCACTTTGTCCTTCTTCAAGGTTGCCTTGGATATTTGCATTTTAATATACATTTCTACAAAAAGATCCACTGGGATTTTAATTAGGATTGCATTCTACTTTTAGATTAATTTTGGCAAAATCTTTACAATACTGAGCCTTCCAATCTATGAACATGGTATGTTTTCCCACATATTTAGGTCTTTAATTTTTGTCAAAATTGCTTAATATTTTCGGGGAAGAGGTATTGTATGGATTTCTTTAGATTTTTAAAAACTGGATTTGAAATTTTTTGGTAAACCTGTTAGGTTTGAAGAAAAATTAATTGACTCAAAATTTGACTCTGATTTTCTGCAAAGGCCAGTATCTTCAGGCTGATGCTCATTTGCACACAAGCATAAGGTAATAAGGCTACTATGAATGTGCTAATTTCCCGGGATATATTATTTTAATTTTCTATAGTAATAACTTTGATGAATTTTAATTCAGTATTAATTCAGTATTATGAAAAGTTTCCAGAGAAACGGCCATATAAAAATCATTTCACATAGTCAGTCTATCACATTCTATGTATTTTAAGTGAGAATTTATTCATGCAGTAAATTGTGTCTAGAATTTAGTTTAAGGAAAATATTCATTTCGGTAATGATGTGATATACCGCTTATGTTATTCAGGGTCACTTTAGGAAACAGATAGCAGATTTAATTTGAGTACTTTGAAGAAAGTTGAATAAGGAAATGTTTCACAATAGCATAGGCAGGATATATAGTCTATCATGAAGCTAGTAACAGCAAAGCATTCTTACTACTCTTTCACTTAAATTGACAAGAAGAGGGTAATTACCAAACCCTGAGACATGGGCTCCTTGAAGGTCCTGTGACCTTCAGAGCAGGCACACATAAATTCTATATGAGGGGGTCCTTCTGGCTCATAATTCTTCTTCCAGTGATCCCACTGGCCGGAGCCAATCAAAAGCCAAAGATAAGAGAATATTTGATGCAGTTCATACGTTTCAGCTTCTGGGAGATAACAGCTCAAAGCAGAGACCAATATAGAATGACTCCAGAGGGCCAAACAGAAGACATCCAACATATTACTTTGACAAATCAAGAAAAACTTCCAGAAAGCTATACTATTAAACCATCAATTTTGATAACAATAGTACCTCTAGACCTTTTACATATAGCTTCACTTTCTGCTGTATAGTGCATGCTGTTGACATCCAGCATGAGGTTGCCTTTACCCATCTCTACCTATAACCCTGTGACTGGATTGTTGACTAATAATAATTCACCATTGCCCCTTCTTCAGAGAATCGCTCTTGGCTGATAAGGAGATTCTTTCTTAGGGGGCTGCTTCTTCTCTCTCTTCCCTCAAGTCAACCAATGTCAAACTGACACAGCAGAGCAATGGCTGGCTCACTTGCCATGATGTGGGATTAACTCTGTTGTGCAACTTGTGCTTTAAAATTTTCCCAAGGGATCTGACTGAAGCTAGTGTCTAAGTAAGACTACATTCTTGATTGGTTTGCTACACACTACCCTATCCAGTTTCCTTCCCTTTGCTCTGCTGAGAGCACTTCCCCAATAAACCACTGGAGCAAGAAGTCCTGTCTTGGGTCCTACCTCCAAGATACCTGATCAAAGATGTTCTATAATATGATTCATATGTGTACATGTTGTTAATGACAGCACATTTTTTGTTATCTTTAATCCTTTATTTTAAAATAGCTAGCATTTATTAAGCACTAAAAATAGACTAGCATTTTAATAAGTATTTTACATGCATTTTATAGTTTTATCATCTCAGCAAAGCAAAGAAGAACACTCATAATTCTCACCGTATAAATGAAGATATATGTAAAGGTTAAGGAATATCCTGAGGACACACAGATAGGAAACAGCAAAGCTGATATTCAAAAAGGATCTGTTCAACTCCAAAAACAAAGCTCCTAACCACTAAAATATATTATCAACTTTCTAAATTAAAAATATCTAATATTTGTTAAGAACTCACTAATCACTTTACCTGTATTATATTATTAAATTCTCATAATATTCTATAAAGTGAATATTTTACAAAATATTTTACAAAAGAGAAAAACTGAGAAAGAGACAATATATAAAAGATATAAGCTAGAAATAAAATTCTCCATCTCCAGATGAGGGCCTGCTTCCTTAGCACCTCCTCTAGAGGTATGCGGATGGCCTATATTACCATATCACATACAATGTAGTCTTTTTTTTTTCCACAATGACTGTAATTGCAAGACCATCCCACTGAATAAGCAGAGGGCTAATCATTATTTCTGTATTGCTAGCACCTCCTACAATGCTGAGCACACAGTAGGTGTTCATTAATCTTACATAAATGAATGGCTGAAGAGTGAATAGATTGGGAGAATTCACTTTTGTCCTAGTTTGGGCTACTATAATAGAATATCATGGGCTGGGTGGCTTAAGCAACAAACATTTATTTCTCACAGTTCTGAAGCTAGGAAGTCCAAGGTCAAAGTGCCAGAGGACCGAGTGTCTGGTTAGGACTTGCTTTCTGGTTTGCAAATGGCAGTCTTCTCCTTGTATCCTCTTATGATAAAGAGCAGAGAGAGGGAGCAAGCTCTAGTGTGTCTTCTTAAAGAGGGACTAATCCCATTCATGATGGCTCTACCCTCATGGCTTAGTCACATCCCAAAGACCCCACCTCCTAATACCATTATGTTGGTGGTTAGGATTCCAACAATTGGATTTTGGAGAAAACAAACATTCAGTCCATAACAACTCTTTTTCAATTATATTAAAAGCTATTGCTGAGTTCTTATTGCTCATTCAATTTGGCAGGAGAAAATCTCTTTTCAGTTTTTTGTTTTTCTCTCTTGAGAATAACTTTAATCTGTGAGTCCACATATTCCCATTTGATACTATAGGTGTACTCTGAAAAAAGAATCATCAACTATCAGGACTGGACTAGAATCATCAAAATCCTCTCTTGTGTAAACTCTCATTTTACAAATGCGTAAGTGAGAAGATGTGGAGAAGCTGAATTCACCAAGTCACAAAGCATCTGGTCAACAAGCCAGCACTGGACCTTGTTGGTCTGGGTTGCCTCCTTAACACAAACAGTGAGATGTATATATGCATATATATTTATATCTATACCTTCATCATCTGTGATGGCCTATGTCATTTAGGAATAAGAAGAGCTAGCAATTACTCAATTTTAATATATGTGCAGCAGTATGTTGGGAGCACTGCATACCTCATCTAATTCAGTCCTCCAAACACTCCTGTGAAAGAAGTATGGTTACATTGTCCTGTTAGAAATAAAGAATCTGAGGTACAAAGAAGGTAAGCAGCTTACCCAAGCAGTGGTTTTAAAATCACAAAGTCTTGAGTCCAGAGCCTTCCACTAAACACTAATACTAAGGAGGTTTGTTCTGGCTTTTACCTTCCATGAAATTCCTGATAGAAGATACACATTTCTATTGTTTGGGTAAAAGAGTCATTAAAACCAAGAATTTTCAGCTTCACTTGTCTCATTCTCTCACTGAAAACCACCACTGGCATAATATAGTTTGAGACAGTTTTCATACCAGCAAGGAATTAAAAAGGAACACATATTATGTATAAAAACAAAAATCACTAACATGTTGCTACTTAATAACAATAAAATCATATTTTTAGCATAGTATAGTTCTTACTATTTGAAATTAAAGAAATTTTACTTATTCTGTAACTCTCTCATAGTTCTTTTTCTAATACAGGTATTTTTAAAGTTTAAAATAAAGTAGAATTATTTTTATTGATTAAATAGTTCACAAGAAATAGAATATAAGAAGGCAAAGAAATTGTTTCCATAAAAATGATCATCAATGCACACGCTTAATGTTGAGATATTGTAAGTGTGAAGAGTAAAAAATGTTTAGTAAACAGGTCTTCTCAAGTATTACATGCTTTATTTACAGATTGTTACCTTGATCAGGAATCATGCAAGCATTACTGTTTACATTTTTTTAAGGAGAGAGGCAAAAACATATGTCTATTTGCCAAAAGGCACTGAGTCACTTTCAGTACATATCTAGATGTAAAAATGAAATTGATATGTGAATTTGTCTTTAATTCACATTTTTCTCTAAGAAAATATTACCATTTTTCTTCAATTAAGGCATAAACAGACTCTGCAATTAAATGTATCATTTGATTCATTCATGGCCTTGCATATTTTGATAGCTCTTTCAATTTTATCACATGAAAGCACCACATTGCACGGATGTACCACATTTGGGTATCCTTTCCTTTAGTGAAGGTTGTCTTTGTTCATTCAGCTTTGGATTTGAATTTGAATTTGGTTGCTCTGAAAATAAGCACTGTATTTCAATTTTATTTACAAACTTCATTGAAGGGAATGAAAACAGGTCCTGTTTTAAATATTTGTTAATGTAATAGAGATATTAACAGTGGTGCCCACTGGCCATTGGATATCTGAGTAAACATGGCCTGGTTTCGAGCTGGAGTTCTCATAGCAGCTCCAAGCCCTCTTTAAAATTTGTGTGCTGCCTTGCGTGTTTTTTTCATATTTCTCTATGCCTCTCTGCACTTGTCCATGTGTGCTATTCTAGTTCTCTGCCATGTCAAACCCTGAGGTGAATATCCCCTCCTTTACTGCTTCCTCAAAATTTCAATCTCAGTCAGCATTTTGTGATTTAGTGAACTAACTGAATATTTGAGGCGTTCTGAGCAAGGAGCATTTCACATAATCCACAACATTCTACCATCTTGCTTACTCCTTTCTTTCTTCCTTTCCATTCTATTAGCTTCCAAAGTCTGGACACCCCCTGTTTGGTCCTCCTCTTATATCACAGGCCCCTTGTCCAACGGACTCTACCAAGTGGAGCAGGCCTGCCAGGTCGCTCTGCTTTCCCAGTCACCAGTGAACAAATAGTCTCAAATTTTTAATATCAAGTATAAATCCTCTAAATCCTTTTGAGTAAATGGCCCTTTCTTTTTATTTAAATCAATTCCAAAATAACATACTACCTGAGTAAAGAAAAATATATCAAATGGAACCAAATTTATTTAACAACGTAAAAGTCACAAACAGAGATGGTATTACCTAACTTAAAAAGAATAGAGCTGAGCCTTAACCAGGCCTTAAAAAATATCTAACAACTGTGATTAATTTTACATAAAAAGACAGACAAGTCTTTGAATAAAGAGGGAAAAGAATTGAGGTGTGGAAGACGTTGGCCAGTGGAGTAGGTAAGGATAACTGACAAGTTTTATGAGCAGGTGGGATGAAATATACTTGGCAAGATCAAGTTTCTCTTTTTAGTGATTAAGAAATAAATTTAGAGGGACAGAAAAGCATAGGGAGAATAAAAGCATCACCCACGCAGCCAACACTAAGCCTAAGAAATAAATCATTACAAGTACAATTGAAGCCTTCTGTGAACTGTCTTATTGCATTCCCCTGAATTTTGTATCATGCTGCAACATGTTTTATATTTCTACTACAAATGTGTGAATTCCATAAATAGATATTGTGTTATTTTGCATATTTTAAAAATTTTAAAAATGCTATTATACTCTATATATTCTTTAGCAGTTTGCTTTCTCAATATTGTTTTTAAGTTCTATTCATGTCCATATATTCAGTTTGAGTTCTTTCATTTTAACTACTGTATGGTTTTGTTGTTGTATGAATAAATAGATGTTTATGTAAAGTTCCACTAGAAGACATTTAATTGTCTCTTTTTTCTTTCTTTCTTCTTTCTTTCTTTCTTTCTTTCTTTCTTTCTTTCTTTCTTTTTCTTTCTTATTTTAATTTTTTTATTGATGATGATGATGATTTTTTTTTTTTGCTACTAAACCAATGCTGCTATGAGCATTTTTGTTAGCGTCCTTTGTGTATACATGTGAATAGTGTATATCTAGTAGTAGAATCACTGGGTTAGAAGGTATGCACATCTTTAATTCTATTTGATATTCCAAATTGCTTGTTAATATGGCTGACATTCTGCCAGGAATACATGATCTTCATTAACACTTTTAATTTTATCAAATCAGATGCATGGGAAAGAGTATCTCATTGTGTTTTCAAGTTGCACTTTTCTCAGTAAATGCGAAGTTCAGCATCTTTTAGTATGTTCACTGGCTATCTGTTTCCTTGTGGGTAAATTGTTATAACTCTGGCAGCTTTATGCTCTGTCAACTTGGCTAGGCTAAACCTGTTTCCCAGAATCCCTTTCCTTTCATAGTTCCAGTTAGAGCTGGCCAAAGAGAAATTTGCATGATATTTAGAAGCAGCTCCCATTTACTTTGAAAATTGTCATGATTAGGTACGTTGAGAAATAGATGCAGAGATGTCCATGGTTTCCACCTTCCCTTTTCTTTTTCCCACTACATTTGGCTCCTCTTCATATAGCTAGCCCTGGCCAGTCATGTTCCCAAGCTCCGCAGCAGATTCAGAAGCCACAGCCTTCAATAGGCCTCTCCACCAACACTCCTTTGTGTTTTCATGCTAGTCGTTGGAAGCCCCTGGCTTCAGGAGAGCTAGTTAGTGATTTATCTCTTGTTCTCTAATTTCTCCCTTTGGAATCATTTTCCAGTTTTGCCTAATTGTTTAAGTTCCTATTACTATAATAAGTTTCTCAAACAAAACAAAACAAAAACACAGCAAAGTTGGAAGCCTTGAAGAGCTTATAAACTCATGAAAACTTAACTAAGGCTGAGATCAGAGAGAGAAGACAGGGGCTGAAATGAAACCAACATCTGGCATAGTTTTTTGCCTCAAAGCATTTGTTAAATCATAAGTATCTCTCCAGATTCCAAGAGAATGAATGTAATAAAAGTAGACTGGAGGGTAGACCAGGTGGAAAGTGACCAAGAGGGCAAGAACTAAGCAAAGTTTTAGGCAGTCTCATAGAGCTAGGGAGGACAGGAGGGAGGGAAAAAAAAAATAGTATAGAGCTCTCCAAGGCGAAGGAGACCCAGTAGAAACTTTGGTTTCCAATTGGATGACTGAAGGGGTGCATTTTATGAGTGATTGCTAACCAGTAATAGAACAGAATTTACAAACTGAGGCCCAGATTCAAATCAATTTAAACCTAGACTGTAGGGCGCCTGGGTGGCTCAGTTGGTTGAGCGACTGCCTTCAGCTCAAGTCAGGATCCTGGAGTCCCGGGATCGAGTCCCGCATCGGGCTCCCTGCTCAACAGGGAGTCTGCTTCTCCCTCTGACCCTCTTCCCTCTCCTGCTATCTCTCATTCTCTCTCTCTCAAATAAATAAATAAAATCTTTAAAAAATAAATAAATAAATAAATAAACCTAGACTCTAAAGGTAATCTGCCTCACATTCCTTAAATGATAAAAGCAAAAGTAAATTCTTTGTAGAGAAAGATAGCATCATTCTGCTCCTTAAATTATTTCTAGAAATTTTCATATAAAATAGTCTGCATTCAATAAAATTACTGTATGTACATTCAATAAAAATACTGTATAAAAATAAAACATATACTGAGAAATACATTCGAATGAGCAGAAACCAACAGGTAAAAAAGTAGAAATAAGCACACAGGAAATACATATATTGGCACTTTTAGACAGGGGCTTTAAAATAACTATAAGATATTTTAGAAAAATGAAAGAAAATATAAAGAATTTTACCAGAAAATTTAAATCCATAAAAAGATATCTAAAGGAAATTTTATAACTGAAATATACAATAATGAAATTTTAGAACTTAGTAGATAAATTTAAAGCTGGTTAACACAGAAGAGAGGAGGCCTAGTGAACTGAAGCACCAAGAGAATATTATGGAAAAGTAGATTAAGAGACACACGGAGACATAGTGAAAAGTCATAACATACATGCAACTGATGCTCCAGAAGGAAACAAGAGAAAACTGGGCAAGAATCAATATTTGAAGAGATAATGGTTAAAAAAATTGCAAAAATTTATGAAAAATCTATAGCTACATATTTAAGAAGTACAACAGACACAACATAGGATAAATATAAAGAATATCACATGTAGAGTCATCATAGTAAACTTCCTTAAAATCAAAGGAAAAAATATTAAAACCATCCAATAAAAATATCAGGAGATATTTATTTTTTTGTTTTGTTTTTTATTTTTTTTGAGAGAGAGACCACATGTGCGCTTGTGCACGCATGAGTGGAGGGGGAGGGGCGGAGGGAGAGGGAGAGAGAGAATCTTAGGCAGACTCCATGCCCAGCATGAAGCCCATTGTGAGCTCCATTTCAGGACCCTGACAGCACGACTTGAGCCAAAATCAAGAGTTGGACACTTAACCAACTGAGCTACCCAGGCACCCCTCAGAAGATATTTTCAAATGTAATTTAACAAGGTGAGTTTACATTTGTGCACAAATGCCAAGGGCCAAAAATAGCCAAGCCATTCTTGAAGGGGAAAATCTCTTGAGGACTTTGAGTGTAGAGGATCATTTTTAAACAGGACACAAAAAGATGTGGATCAGTATCACTATATTAAAATGTTGTTCACCAATATATGCCATTAAGAGGGTGACACAAAGGTGAGAATAGGACTAGTAATATGTAAAGTGACTAGTAAGACAAATATAGACAAACCAATAGAAAAATGGGGGTGAGATGTTAACTGCCACTTTAAAAACTTAGAAAGATCAAGGGACCAATGCAGATATGAAGAGGCTCTTCTCCATATTAATTAGTGGGAAAATTGGAATTGGAATTGTGAGATTCCTCTCTACTTACCAGAATTATAAAATATCATAAAGCCTTGTAATGGAGACATGTGGATCCATCATATATGGTTGAAAAGGGATTGGTATAGGGACTTTGGAAAACTATTTAGCATCATCTACTCAATTTGAATGTACATATTCCCAAAGACCAGCAGTTTCACATCTAAATTCATGCTCAATAGAACACACTAAAAGACCTCTTCGGAAACATTCTTGCCTGACTTATTTTTATTAGCCAATGGAAACAATCCAAATGTCCACTAAACAAAATGAGCAAAATTTGATATATTCATACAATAGAATACTTGATAGCAATGAACATTAATGAAACCCACCTAAAAATAACTTTAAAAAGAAAATATATATGGGCAATTTTTCTGCCAACACCTGCAATCTGGCTATAAGTGGGAGCTGGCATGAGAATCACCTGCTCACCCCTGGGCAAGGCTATGCCAAGAGTTGGGTAGGGCTAGGGAAGTTCTGTTTCCACTGAAGTTGTAGAAAGCTAGAAAGAGTGGTGCTTTAACCCTAACAACAAGAAAATCAGCTTTCTGATTTAGTTCTAGATGCTTCAGAGAGCATCAGGGACTTCTCCTTGGCAAAAAAGCCACAGAAATGCCAATTTGGCCCAGAGCAGTTCCCTTCTTTGAAAATTTGAAATCACTCAAATTATCTGTTTCTCATCTCTCTTCAAAAAAAAGTTTGTTTTTTTTTAATTTCCAGAATTTATATTTGTTATAATTTATATTTGTTATTTGTTATAACAATGGAGTTAATCCAATATAAGCAAGTACATCATGATTAGAAAGTTGTAATTAACCTTTTATCTTAATCTTATATCAAACAGCTTTGCTAAGCTTTCTTGTTATCTAAATACTTTTTAAAAATACATTTTAATATTTAAAATGTATAATGCATAATGTCTGAGAGGGAAAACAATTGTAGCTTCTCCTTTTTAAGCTGTATGCCTTGGTTTTAATTTTATTTTTATATTATGTTGGCTAGAATCTCTGATAATGTAAAAATTGTCACTGAAGGCAAATGTCCTTATCTTGTTCCTGACTGAAAACAAAATTCTAAGTTTTCACCAATTAATAATATGTATGCTGCAAAATTTAATAGATAACTGTTTATTAAGTTATGGAAATCTCCTTTTATTCCTAGTTTGCTAAGAGTTTATTTATTATCACATATGGAATATTGAATTTTAGTAAATGTTTGATCTTCAGCTAATGGTGATATTTATGTGACTTTTCTCCTTGAAATTATTACTGTAATAATTCAGTTATTAAATGGATAGCTTATATGAATTATCCTCTATTAAAACAAACTTGTATTCCAGGGATAAATCCAAATTTGTCATGAGATATATATATATATATATCATATATATGTCATATATATATATATATATATCATGATATATATATATATAAATATGTGTATGTGAGTAGGTATAGTAATATATAATTTCTGGATTCAACTGACTAATTTTTTAAAGTATTTTTATATTTATGTTATATGGGCACTAAGTTATAATTTTATTTTTTATTATCTTTTTTCTAGTTTTGGTATCAAGATTATCTTAATCTCATTAAATTAATTGGAAATTTATTTTCCCTTTTTAAAAAAGTTTTTAAGTCCAGTCAGATAACATACAGTGTATCCCTCATTTTTATTATATGGAACAGAGTACATAGGATAAAGATTAACTCATATAATTATGCAAAGAACACAACTGTAAAATTATGTTTTCTTTGTAAGTTTTTAACTCCTCTTTCAATTACTTTCATTGTTCTATGCCCATTCTCCTATAATCCTATGTTTTCTTGAAACAACTCTGGTAAGATACTTTCTTTTTCCTAGCAATTTGCCCATTTTGTGTAAATTTGCAATCTATTGGCATAAAATATATATTATTAAATCTCCTATATGTATAGTTCTGTCTCTTTTTAATGTATCATAGTTTTTATTTGTGCCTCCTATTTTCTTGATTTATCTTGCTATAAAGAATGTCTTTCCCCATTCTTTTTTTCTCTTTGCAGTGTCTTGTTAGATTTATGTTGGTTCTTCCATTTTATGTTTCATGTTAGTTTTTTCTCTTTCCCATTTCCTATTTCTTTTTCATGTGTTGCATTCTGACGAATTTCTCCAGATATATATTCTGCTTCATTCATTTCTTTTCAATCTGCTTTATAACTGAATACTTTCCTCTAAGTTTTTTTTATTACCCATTACATTTTTCATTTCTCACATTTGTATTTGTTTATTATTGCAAACTGCCTGGTCTTTTTGGATAGTGTTTGTTTCTCATGTGTTTAATTTCTTATTTTATCTTTTCTGCAGTTTTATATTTTTTAAAGATTTTATTTATTTATTCGACAGAAAGAGACACAACCAGAGAGGGAACACAAGCAGAGGGAGTGGGGGAGGGAGAAGCAGGCTTCCTGTGGAGAAGCAGGGAGCCCAATGCAGGGCTCCATCCCAGGACCCTGGGATCACGACCTGAGCAGAAGGCAGATGCTTAGTGACTGAGCCACCCAGGCGCCCCTTTCTGCAATTTTAAACATTATCTGACTTACCTCTATCAGTCTTTCATCTAAATGTTTTAGGAATATATGTCTGCCCCCCCCCTTTTCTTGCGACTTTGTCTCATTGTGGGTGTTTTCCTCATATGTTTTATCATTTTGAATGGGGAAATCATGTTCAACTGACTTTATCTCTTAGGATCCTAGAAGGATGATAACATGTTCTATCTTTACAGAAAAGTCTTGGGTTTGCATCTGCCAGGCTTGGAAACACTACTGCTTTGAGAAACACAGTTTATTATTTATTTATTTATTTATTTATTTATTTATTTATTTATTTATTTTTTATTCATTTGAGACACAGAGATACAGAGAGAGAGAGAGAGCATGAGCAGGGAGAGAGGCAGAGGGAGAAGCAGACTCCCCGCCGAGCCAGGAGCCCGACGTGGGGCTCGATCCCAGGACCCTGGGATCATGACCTGAGCCGAAGGCAGACACTTAACCATCTGAGCCACCCAGGTGCCCCAAAACTCAGTTTATGTTCATTTTCCAGACCATGAAAACAGTGTGAATTTAAATCCCTAACCTCCCTAAAGCAGACCTATGAATACAATGTTTTAAGGGAGGTGTATTTTTTGTACCCAGAGCCAAGGATGATACAAAGTTCCTTTGTCATATCCATTTTCAACTGGAGAGATTTTAATGAAGTTCACACTTTCATTGTGGATGATGTCCTCAAGGGTCATAGTTGTATGAGTCATCTTCATTCAAATTATCAACTCCCAGGTGCCCAGGGCTTCATGTGGCCTTTAAAGGCCAAGCCACTTGATCACTCAGCCTAGCAAAACCTCTAGGACTGCCAAAATGCTAGTGCCTGATTATAACACTGGTTTTCAATTTCTCCTACTTTTGGAGACACTAGAGGTGTCCTTTAGTTACTTGTGAACTCAAACATTTATGTTAAAGAAGTTTATCCAGGATTTTGACAGACTTCCCTAGAGGGTTTTTATCTTTTCACCATAAAATACACAAAATTCTTGGAAAGAAAAGCTGACCTTCTCAAAACTCTTCATTTCAAAACGATACATTAGGTTTTTCAGTAGCTGATGATCACCTCTGAGAAATATAAAGGATTGCTCAGTTAAGAAAATGGCTTGATACATTAAACTATGCTAAACCAACTACGGTTTTCATTGAATGGTATGAAAAAATATAACAAAATATAATTTATGAAGAAATTATACACTGTTCAAAACTATCAAGGACTTCAAAGATCTTTTATTTTGGGGGGATTATAGCTATCTATATGTTATAAATTAAATGTTATAAATTAAAATGTTATAAATGTTATAAATTAAATGTTATAAATTAAAACAAAGAACTTAAAAATTTTTATTTTTAAATAGTCATAATTATATTACATTTTAATATAAATAAGGTATTTTCATGAAATTATATTTTCCAAAACAAAAAATGAGGAAAGTGGCATTGTTTTATATTTTTACATATGTCCTTAATAGAAAAAGGGCTGAATTCTCATATGTTTCTGCATTCAATGTGTTGTGATATTTCGTTGCATTTATTGATGCATTGGTTGCATATAGTGCAAATGTATGAAGAAAATCTAGTCTCACAGGGACATGTAGTTGGAACAGGGAGGAGTTATTTTAATAAACTTTTCAGATGGCTATGAATATTTTTCTTTGATTCAACATCTTTCTAGCCCACTAAATGCAAAGGAGGATGGCCAAACACCTGGCTACCTACTTGGAACAGTGTGGAGCGGGAATGCCATCGTGTTGTGTGTCCCAATAGTCCTAAAGTTACAGACACAATAGATACTGCATAAGTTTACAAGGCTCCTTCCTCATCTTAAATCTTCCTTTTCTCTGCCTTTTCCTATAGTCCCATTCCCCCTCCAACTTTTCTCCTCTTAAGAATTTCCAAAACATCAAATAGCAAGCCTTGAGAGAAAGATGAGAGGAAAGAGCAGAGGCAGTAAGGCTAGAACACTGGAGATGGAAGAAATTATGGAGAGTATAAACGAGAGAGAAAGTGATAAAAGAGGCCCAGAATATACTGCTGTGGAACAGAAAATAAAGCACAATGAGGAAGACAAGAGAAGAAAGACAAGCAGTAGGCTAGGAGAGAAACCAGATAGGAGATGGGCACAAATACCCCAAGGACAGGAGTGGAGGCCTGAGGCTCATATAAGGGAATCTTTTTCTTTGTCAGAAAGATGGGTCTTAAAGGGGCACATCCTGCGTGGAGCACGGGGTGTTATGCACAAACAATGAATCATGGAACACCGCATCAAAAACTAGTGATGTAATGTAAGGGGATTAACATAACAATAAAAAATTTAAAAAAGAAAAAAAAAGAAAGAGAGCTACTTTTACAGAATGTTAAGAACAATAAGAACATTATTAATTAGCATGGCATATCCAACCTCATATTTTGTTGGTAACTAAGGCCCCTGGAGACGGTAGGGGTCATCCATGGCTGTCCTCACTCCAAAGACTAAGGAACTGCCCATAAAAAGCCACCTTTCCCCGTATTTCCTTAGAAGGAAAGTCATTATGTGGCCACAACCCATGGTATCAAAAAACTTTCAGGATGTTTTCATTTTCTTGCAGCTTGTTCTAACTCTCAAGATATAATAATTAATTTATTTCTCCAGTGTCTAAAATGACTACTTCCCCACCTCTATCTTATATGTTTACTTATTTCATATTTGAAAGAGTTCCATCTCATGCCAGTATCTCATTTTTGCAGGTGGAAGATTTTATCTTCAGGTTCTCATCGAATTAAACAGTTTGCCAGCCCCTTCATGCTCTCAGATTCTCATCGTTGGGCTTCCTTTCTCCTGTGTCCTTGTTTATGACTTTGTGCAATATCTAGATAAGTTTTATTCTTTGATTTTCTTTGAAAGATAACTAGCTTTTGAATTCCTCCCCCTGAGATATCACAGAGAACCAGTGTTCTCAGAAAAACATTTATAATGATTGCCTAGTCTTTTATCTGAATTGTTGGTGTCTCTGACTTGGCCATTCCATGAGTAAAGTCAGGATTATTTTTCCATAAGCAACTTTCTTTCTGGATTCTGTTATATAGAGACTCATTTGCCATTCTAATGCCCTCTTCATGCCAAAAGAGATCTCTGTAGTTTATCTATTTTAGGTTAGAATCTCACCGCAGTAAAAAGCCTACACCATTTATAGACTTAGGGATTTGACTATGGACTGCTTCCTCCAAATTATTTATACATCTATGAAAGAAGACTACAAGGGTAAGTTTATTTATCATTATCCTATAATTCCTATTCAAGTCCACTGAAGACCATGCCTCTTATTACTAGGTAACTCAATGCATTTTAATAGTGTTCAATATAAAAAAAATTTGAAAATCTAAATAGATTATAAAACTACTGGTTCTCATTTTTCTCATATTATTCCAAATAAGCACCAGTTTTCTTAAAGAAGCCATGTTAGCTTTTGTACAAGATATACATGTATGTGTATATAATATGTATATAAAAAATATGTAATATATAATACATATATATATATCTCTTTATATTTTCTATGCTACAATGGTTTATTGTAAATTCTAACAACCTCTGTGAAATGGAAAAGAGATTTCCCAGTATCCCCTCTGGAGCCCTGATAGAAACGATTATCACAATGCACAATCACCAGCTGTCTTATATAAAAGGCTGAACGTTCTGGGAAATATTCCATAATTGTACACCTTAAATTTTTCCAGTCTTATATATCAGTGATAACCAGGTGAATTATTTATATTTTCCCAGTGATTTGGTATAGAGTATCCTATAGTTTTACTTTTCTCCAACTTAGAAATTCCAAAATATCAATTTCTAAAACAATTTGGGAGTAAGAAGTTTCCTAAACTTTTCCCCAGTAGAGACCCAGACAATTAATGTGTTATCCTCTCATTGCTCACTCTTTCCAATTCCAAATTCTCCTTGTATTCCATGAGACTCAAGTAATTCCATGGATTTCTTAATTGAATTTTTCCCTTTATTCCATTATTACTAGTTTAGAAGCCCCTTTAATAGACTCTTCAAAATATATTTTGCCCCACTTTGTTTGTAATTGTGACCATTTCATTTAAATACAGAACAAAAATTATTCTGTGAAACTATCATGCTAGAAGAAACAACGGTGTAGATATCAGGTTGAGGGCAGGGGTCTCAGATACGCATCCCCACTGCCCGACCTTACATATGCTGTGTCTCATCAGCCTAAAATTTCTTCTCAGACAATAATAGTTTTGTAGAACAATTTCATGTCTGAATCACTAAGGGGGAATGTTCTCCCTAATGTGACCTAGGCAGAACTCACAACTTTCTAGAGAAGTTTTGAATACAGAAGAGGAGAGAATTCGGGAAGTGTCAGAGCAGTGGTTTTCAAAGTGTAGTTCACAGGTGGGTAGCAGCGACATCTGGAATCTTCTTAGAAATGTTTAATCCCCCTACCCCAGACCTACTTGAATCAGACACTCTGTAAGTGGGATCCAGAAATTTGTGTTTTCATTTCCAAGGGATTCTAATGCCCACTAGAGTTTGCAAAACACTGCAATAGAGATCTAGGTCCACTTATCAAAGGATAGACAGTGTCCTGGAGTAGTGCTTCTCAACTGGGGCATGTACAAGAACTGTAGGTCTCTGGTGGGACTGCAGAGTCTACATGTCCAAGAACCTTCTGGGTCATGCTGCTGCTGCTGTTTTATAGACTATGGTTGACAGCAAGGCCACTGATAAAAGGGAGGGAGAGACCATATAAGGAGGTGCCAAGAAAAACAGGCAAAATGGAGTGACCTTGACAAGTTTGGCCCAACACTGAGGGAGATTGACTAAACTTGGCTTTATTGGGAATCTTGATAGCTGACACAAAGCAAGGCCTTATCTTGGGTCCAAGATTTTAAGAAAGGTGATCTGGCATGAAAGGTCAGTAGACAAAGAAAAAGGAGTATAAAGCTTTAAGCTTATGCCAGGTTAGCTTGTATGATTTGGGACTTCGTGGTGTACTATATCTCAATTCTTTATGGTAATTTTTGGAAGAAATATATATATATGCTTCAACTTGCCAGGACCTATACTAAGTAGACACAGTGGGGCAAAATATACTCATAAAGGACAGGAAGCACACCTAAGTCATATTGGTGAAACCCAGTTTAGAAAGCCTACAGTTTGGGGGGCTGATGTATGACATTGGGCAATTTACTTAATATCTCTGTCCCTCTGTTTTCTCATGTCTAAAATGTGAATAAAAGTAAAATCTATCTTACAGAACTCTTGTGAAGTTTAAATGAATGAAGATATTTGCAAGGCACCCAGGAGAGTGCCTAGCACATAAGAAAACTCAGTAAACTCTTCTTCATCTTTATCTTTGTCTTCACTTTATTATTTTCATTGTTATTATTACATCTGCCACATTCATCTTTCCTAGCAAATGGAGAAACAATGAGGCTGAAGAAATTATGGGCATATCATGATAATAAAATGGTAAGTGGTACGAGAACCAATCAAGGGGATTGAGAAAGAACCCTTTTCCAAAGGGGGATAATAACCAAAACAACAAAGCCTGTGTTAAATCTTTTCATATGAAAAAAACTGAAAATCTCTTTATTTTATGACGAGATCCTGAAGGATAAATAGTTAATGCAAAGCTGTTGTTATTTGACTTCCTTCAGAAATGTCAAGGTAGCAACGTTTTAGTGACATGTAAAAGAAGTTGCCAAGTCCTAGAGTTAGCTCACTTTCTTTTGGCTTTTCCGAGGTCACACATAGGTCAGATTTCCTGACCAATCTTTTGACATGTTGAGCTGCTGAAGAAAATCAAGTGTTCCTCTCAGGAGCAGATCTCTATGGTTTGAGTAGTTTTTCTTTTTCTTTTCATTTTTTCAAGCAAAGTCATCACTATATCATCTGCTGCAGAAAAGAATTGGTGAAATAATTTCTGCAACCTCTCAGAATGTGAGACTAGTGTTTTGGGATAAGAGGCAGAGGAAAAGAGTTTCTCCTAAAATTTTGTACTGATCATTTCATGTATCCCTGTGATCACTTATTTAGTATTGGAGTAACTTGATTTCATTTCTGAGAACATAGATTTATTACCACAAAATAAAACTGAGGCTTTTTCTAAAATTTATTGATCTTAACTCTTTTGTGTTATTTAGAAAACAGTTATGATCTAAAAATGACCAGCTAATTTAGAATACCTTAACACATATGCATGTGGCTCTACCCCTCACTCTCTCTCTCTCTCTCTCTCTCACACACACACACACACACACACAGAGTAATATTGAAGATTCTTGGCAGTAATTCTGATTGGCATACATTTTTCAAGTATTTTCAACACATTACACATTCAAATTCTCTGTAAAATAAATAAAACAACCGTGAAAAAACATAAATCAGTTAAGACTTTTCAGGCTTTAGTGAGTTCCCCGAAAAACAGGCCTTTAAAAATGATTTTCAGTCTTTAATGTTTTTAAGAAACGTGTCTGCCGCATGATTAGGAAGAATTTCCTTACAACCTTCAATGAAGGCAGTGTGAGGTAACAATGTACATAAATCTTTCCTACCCAAGCAAAGCTGTTGTTGTGTTACCCAGTGGTTCAAACAGCCAGTAATATTGAACTTGTATGCTTCACGTAGCAATAAAACAAATAAATGGACCTCTCAAAAGTTACGTCCTGAATTATATAAATATTCCTCTTTAGCACATTGTAAACTGCCTCAGCCACAAAGCACTGTAGCCCTTCCTGGCCACAAAGTAAGTACCCTTCTTATTGACGCCTAGACATTTTCACTGATTTTCCTCACATTGCAGTGAAATCATCTGTGCCAACAAATTATGTAACAATATTTAATGAAGCTCCCCAAAGCAACTTATAATCAATTAGTACCCAACCTAGCCAACAGTAGCAAATGGAACGGATCTTCCTAATGGATCCATTATTTTGTACTTCCAAAGTTACACGGGGATGGAATAGTGATCAAAGAATTTGCTTTGGTGGGTCCGTGTTTATCCAGCTGACATGCAAAGCTCCCACAAATTTGGCTGAGAAATTTTGAAAGATTCATAGCAACCTGACTAGGTGAAGCAAGCTGCCTTCTACCTCCTGTCAGTCATGTTACAGTGTACGCAGAAGTGAGCCCACAAAGTTCAAAACCAAGAGACTGTGTTCTGTTTTTATTTCACCGCGGAGGCCAGTGAGAGCGAAAGTGTTCAGGAGATTCTCCACGTGGATAATAACAACGTAATCTGATGACAAAAAAAAAAAAAGGAGAGGTAATATCCTGCCTAGAGTGTTGACATTTTTGCAACTCACTTGTTTTTTAAGTCTCCAGATTGCTCACGCAGATACATTAACAAACATCCTCCCATTCTGAGAGAAAGTAGAAAGTACAACCCTTTACCATCTCTTCCTTTGGTAATTAATAAATAAATAAACTATAATTAAAATGGTTTGAACTTCTCAGAATATGGGGGGAAAATGGAGTAAACCTTGCTCCTAGAACTGATCTCTGAATTACAAATGTAACATGGTTTGTTCAAACCCAAATATAGAGGGCTTTTGATTTACAATAAAGAGGTGCCAGTTAGAGTAATAACACCATTCCGGAACATTGAGAGCACATGCAGTTTTACATACCTAGGGTAGAATCAAATGACCCAAGTCTTTAGGAACTCATTGAAAGTGGGAGAATTAAAGTGAGTAGTTATTAAGTCACCAGGTGTGGGTTGGTCACAAAGCCTTCAACCCTAATACCTACCTGCAGGTTTAGGCTTATCCCTAGACACCCAAACTCCACTTGACAATGACGACAATTACTCCTCCACACGATAGCCTCTTATGTCATACTCCATCCTGAAAATGGGGCTTCTGACTTCTTCCCAAGGCTCATATCTGCATATTTCTCACCTACCATTTATGTTAAGACTGACGTCACTAGGGATTATAAAATGTCTCTAGACTGTCACTAGCTTCAGAGTTGGAGCCATACTTTTGCTTCATTTTTTCTTTTAAGATGTCCCTTACTTTCTAGCCACTTCGGGAATGAATTTTAAGTTGTCAAAATATTTTGCCCATAATTTTTAGAAGCTTTGTGATGGATCAAACTGTGGCAGGCCAAAGTGCTGGTTTGCAAGGAGACTGCAAAATCGGAATGCCTTCTCAATTCTTGACAGTACATATGCATATTTGATATGATTATTTGCTTTAACCTCATTTTTTTTATTACCTGACCAATTACTGTTTCTAATCTTATCAGGTAAGTGTTTCTTCCTGTACTCACTACATTAGCATGAAGCCTTTTTTTTCCTTTTCTTTCCCCTCCTTCTCCTTCTTCTCTTTAAATCCTTCTAATAGGAGTGAGAAGGCATTCAGATTATTTCAAGTGTTTCTTTTTTTTTTAAGACTTATTTATTTCAGAGAGAGAGAGAGTGCATGAGCAGCCAGTGGGAGGGGCAGAGGGAGAGAGAGAGAATCTCAAGCGGACTCCCTGCTGAGTGTGCACCTGATGCTGGGTTTGATCAGCAGTTGAGCATCTGACTCTTGGTTTAGGCTCAGGTCATTGATCTTGGGGTCCTGGGATCGAGCCCACCATGTAGGCCTCCACTCTCAGTGGGGAGTCGGCTCCAGGAGTCTCTCTTTCCCTCTGCCATTCCCCCCCAATAAGTAAATCTTTAAAAAAAAAAAAAGCAAAGTGGGGTGCCTGGGTAGCTCAGTCATTAAGTGTCTGACACTTGGTTTTGGCTAGGGTCATGATCTTGAGGTGTTGACATCAAGCCCTGAGTCTGACTCCATAGTCAGCGTGGAGTCTGCTTCAGATTCTCTCTCCCTCTCCCTCTGCTTCTCCCCCTTCCCATGCTCACTCTGTCTCTAAAATAAATAAATAAATAAATAAATAAATAAATAAATAAAATCTTAAAAAAAAGCACAAAACATTGTTGACTGCTCCTCACTTATGGAAATTAATCTTCTAAATTTATTTGAGAAGATTTTTATTTTTCTAGAGGTGAAGACTTTAATTGCAATTGTGTAATTATTAGGTCAATGAAGATGAAATATCATGGAAAAAACAAGGGAGGATTGATAAAACATGTTTTGAAGTTTAAAAGCCCAATTATATTATAGATGACTTAAATTATTTCCTCAAAAAATCTGCAAATATGAATGCAAGTAGGGAGTATTTTTATATACTAAACAGTATAACCTTAATTGCCATGGGTTGTCACATGTCACCTTGCTTTGCCATCTTCCAACCTTTTATACCCAAATCACTTTTTTAAAAGATTTTTATTTATTATTTGAGAGAGAGAGAGAGAGCATGAGAGAGAGAGCCTGAGCTGGGGGAGGGGCAGAGGGAGAAGCAGACTCCTTACTGAGCAGGAAGCCCAATGCAGGGCTCAATCCCAGGACCCTGGGATCACGACCTGAGCTGAAGGCAGACACTTAACTGACTGAGCCACCCAGGTGCCCTTTTATACCCAAATCACTTTTGAAAACTTTCTTGGAAAATTTTTTGAGAGGATACTTTTTTTTTTTAAGTCATCTCTTAAGAAATATACACATCAAAATGTAATTTCTTGGGGCGCCTGGGTGGCTCAGTCGTTAAGCGTCTGCCTTCGGCTCAGGTCATGATCCCAGGTCCTGGGATCGAGACCCGCATCGGGCTCCCTGCTCCGCGGGAAGCCTGCTTCTCCCTCTCCCACTCCCTCTGCTTGTGTTCCTTCTCTTGCTTTGTCTCTCTCTGTCAAATAAATAAATTTTAAAAATCTAAAAAAAAAAAATGTAATTTCTTCTTATGCTATAATTTTTCTCATTTTCCTCAGTCTCCAATCTTTGACTACCACCCCCCCAATCCACACCCCTTCCACTGTCATATTTTATCAACTTTTTTTTTCCTAAGGATTTTATTTATTTATTTGAGAGAGAGTGAGAGAGAGCAGAAGCCAGGGAGGGGGGGTGAAGGCAGAGTGAGAGGGAGAAGCAGGCTCCCCACCGAGCAGGGAGCCCAGTGCAAGGCTCAATCCCGGACCCTGAGATCATGACCTGACCCGACAGCAGATGCTTAACAGACTGAGCCACCCAGGTGCCCCTATCAACATTCTTTTAATCCATCTTCTCAAACATTCACATTCCTTCTTTCTCTGGGAAATTGCAGGCTGTTTTTCTAGAAGATCCCACCCTACCTTTATTTCTTTTACTTTTCTCTGCCTGCTCTATCAATTCCCAAGAGGCAACGACATGGTAAAGAAGTGGAGGGAAATTTTGGGCCTGTGACTGAGAGTATGTCACTGAGAATAAGGTAGAACATGTAGGGTGTTGGTAAACAGAATGAGTATGACTTATGAAAGTAAGACAGGTCAGAGAGTAAATATATTTGTCCAGGAAGACAAGCTTAGCCTCGTATTGTGCACAAAAGGTAGAAATATGGAAAATCTGAAAACTGTCGTGTAAGTTGAAAGTGGAGAGACAAGGAAAGAGAAAATAATGAGAGATAGAGAAAAAAGTAGAGGGCCTGGTAAAGAATAGAATGTGTTAGTGAATGTCATTTGAAAATTTGTGGTAGGTAAGACAAATTCAAAACCCATAAGTGTCCTATAAAATGAAGAAAATCTGGGTCATCTTAAAATCTGGGTCATCTATGCAATATTTGCCCATGTAAACTACCATCTTTTTTGGCTCATGAATCCATTCTGGCTCAATTTATAGGAATTCTGCTTAGTAGTTTTTAACACTTATTTTTCATCTAGCTTTCCATTTCTTCTGAGTTTTTCCCTTATGTCTTACCTGAAGCCCTTCCAATTTTGTTTTTTTATCTCTTTTCAGGAAGTTCTCTAATTCGAATTAGTGGTAATGATTTTCAACTTTTAAGGATGGTTTAGGGGAAAGCAAAGGGCAGTACTCTGTGCAGTTCTCAACTGGGCTTTCATGTTCTTGGTTCTGTAATCTTGGGGAAGTCATGTTACCTCTTTAGTTTCAGTTTAAATACAATAATTTTAATAGTTTCCCCCCCCCCAGATATAATGTTCCCTAATGTGAAGCTGGTGAAGAGAATGCAATTTGTAAACTATGTTTTACCTTATCTAAAGGTGTCAGTATTTTGAGATTAAGTTAGTAGATGATATCTGGGTAAAAATTTAAATATCAGGTGCATTACTTTTTTTTAAATAACGGCTTTATTGAAATATAATTCACATCTCATAAAATTCTCCTTTTTTAAAGTATGCACTCAATTTTTAAATATAATCACAGAGTTGTACAACTGTCACCACCACTGTCTAATTTAGGCAATTTTTATCACCCTCGTCCCCAAAAGAAATCCTGTACCTATTTGCTATGATGTCCCATTTCCTCTTCTCTCCAGTCCTTGGTAACCACTAATCTACTTTCTGTCTCGGTGTACTTGTCTGTTCTGGACATTTCATATAAATGAAATCATACAATAGATAATTTTTTGTGTCTAGCTTCTTTCAGTCAGCATGTTTCCAAGATTCATCCATGTGGTAGTACGCATCAGCACTTCATTCCTTTTTATTGATGAATACTATTCCATGGTATGGAAAATCATATTTGTTTATGTGTTCATCAGTTGATGGACACTGGGGTTATTTGCACTTTTTGACTATTATAAATAATGCAATTATAAACTTTCACATTTTTGTGTGCACAGATATTTTTAATTCTTTGCATATATACCAAAGAGTGGAATTGCTGGGTCATATAGGATGTTAGTTTCCTATTGTCATTATAAAAAAATTACCACAAACTTCGTTGCTTAGAAGAATACAAATTTATTATCGAGTTCTGGAGGTCAGAAGTTTAGAACACATTGGCAGGGGCTGCATTGTTTCTAGAGGCTCTAGAGGAGAATCACTTCCTTGCCTTTCCTAGCTTCTAGAGGCTGCCTGAACTCCTTGCTAATGGCCCCTATCCACCATCTTCAAAACCAGCAGCGTAGTGTCTTCCAACTTTTCTCTATGATTCCTGCTTCCTTCTTCACATCTATTTTACTGACTCTCCTGCCTCTCCCTTTCCCTATAAAGATGGTTATGATTACATCCCCGCTGCCCTAATGATCCAGAATAATCTTTACAGCTCAAGAACCTTAATTTAATCATATTTGCAAAGTTCCTCTTGCCATGTAATGTAACATTCACAGATTATGCGGATTAGTAGGTGGACAACTTTGTGGCCTGTAATTCTGCTTATCATATATGGTAATTCTATGCTTAACAGTGTGAGAAACTGACAAACTGTTTTCTAAAGTGAATACCAGTGGTGCCTGGATGGCTCAGCCAGTTAAGTGTCTGCCTGTTAAGGGTCCTGGTATCAAGTTCCACACTGGGCTCCCTGCTCAGAGGAGAGTCTGCTTCTTCCTCCCTCCACCCCCCACTCGAGCACTTTCTCTCTCTCATTCTCTCTCTCACAAGTAAATAAATAAAATCTTTAAAAAAATAAAGTGAATACCATTTTACATTCCCACAAGCAATGTATGAGTGTTGCAAATTCTCCACATCTTTGTCAACACATTTTTAATTAATAAAACTTAGTTTTTAGAGCAGCTTCAAGTTTACAGAAAATTGAGCAGAATGTACAGAGAGTTCCCATATACTTTCTGTGCAGCACACACATACACATAATCTCCCCACCCATCAACAACCCCTACGGTGGTACGTTTGTTACAATCTATGAACCTACAGTGACACATCATCATCACTCTTAAGTCCACAGTTCACATTAGAGTTCATTCTTGGTATTGTATATTCTACTGGTTTTGACAAATGTATAATGCCAAGTATCTACCACTAGAGTATCATACAGAATAGTTTTTGTGTCTTAAAAATCCTCTGTACTCCATCTTTCCTCTTTCCCCCAACTCTTATCAACCACGGATCCTTCTAATGTCTCTAATAGTTTTGCTTTTTCCAGAATGTGATGTAGTTGGAATCATACAGCCTTTTCAGATTGGCTTATTTCACTTAGCAATATGCATTTAAGTTTCTTCTAGGTCTTTTCATGGATTGATAGCTCTTTTTTAATTGTTATTTTTTAGTGCTGAATAATATTCCATTGTCTGAATGTACCACAACTTATCTATTTACCTGCTAAAGGAAATCTTGGTTTCCTCTAAGTTTGGCAATTATGAATAGAGCTTCTATAAATATCTGTGTGCAGGTTTTGTGTGGGTATAAGTTTTCAATGCATTTGGGTAAATACCAAGGAGTGTGGTTCATCTGGTAAAAGAATGTTCAGTTTTGTAAGAAACTGTCAAACTCTTTTCCAAAGTGGCTGTACCATTTTGCTTTCTCACCAGGAAGGACCGAGCATTCCTGTTGCTCTAGTTATCACCAGCATTTAGTGCTGTCATTGTTTTGGATTTGGCCATTCTAATAGGTATGGATATCTCACTGTTTCAATTTACAAATCTCAAATAACAGCTGATGTGGGGCATCTTTTAATATGCTTATTTGGTATTATAAATCTTTTAATTAGTTCTTTTTTCTTTGAAGAGTTTTAAAAAGTTCTTTGTATAATTTGGATAACTCTTTTATCAGATGTCTCTTTGCACGTATTTTCTCCCAATCTATGGCTTGTCTTCTCATTCAGCTTATCAATTACTTCTTTCTTGAATTGTGCTTTTGGTATTGTGTTTAAAGAGCCATCACCAAACCCACAGTCATTTAGGTTATCTCCTATGTTATCTTGTAGAAGCTTTTATAGTTTTGTGTTTCACATTTACATTTAGGTATATGATTCATTTGGAATTAGTTTTTGTGAAGGGTGTAAGGTCTGTTTCTAGATTCTTTTTTATGTAAATTACAGAGTTATTCCAGCACTATTTGTTGAAAAGACCATCTTCTTTCTATTTTATTTCCCTTGATCTTTTGTCAAAGATCAGTTGACTACATTTCTGTGGTTCTATTCCTGAACTCTCTTTTGTTCTATTGATCTACTTGTCTATTCTTTCACCAATTCCACACTGTCTTGATTACTGTAACTTTATAATAAGTTGAAGTTGGGTAGTGTCAGTACTCAGACTTTGCTCTTCTCCTTCAATACTCTGGATCTTTTTGCCTCTATATTAAATTTTAGAATCAGTTTGTCAATATCCACAAAATAACTTGCTGGGATTTTTATTGGCAACGTGTTCTGTGTTCATGAAAGATATTGGTCTGAGGGTTTTTTGTTATTTTTTTGTTTTGTTATTTTTTTGTTTGTAACATCTTTGTCTAGTTTTGGAATTAAGGTAATCTTGACCTCATTGAGTTAGGAAATATTTTCTCTGCTTCTAACCTCTGAAACAGACTTTAGATAATTGGTATATTTTTTTTCTTTAAATAGTTGGTAGAATTCACCAGTGAACCCATCTGGGCCTGGTGCTTTCTGTTTTGGAAGGTTATTAATTTCTGATTCAATTTCTTTAATAGACACAGGACACTGAGATTATTTCTTCTTGTGTGAGTTTTGGCAAACCGTGTCTCTCAAGGACTGGTCCATTTCTCTTCAGTTATCAAATGTGTGTGCATAGAGGTATTCATAGTAGTCTTTTATTATCCCTTTAATGACCATTAAATCTATAGTGATTTCTCCACTTTCACTTCTGGTATTAGTACATCCAAGCACATGATTTCATTTTGTTTTTGAAGAACCCACTGAGGAAAGTATTATACTATTTTTATAGATTGGCAAACTGAGGTTCAATGATCTTAAATAAATTGATTAATCTTTTTCCTTTCTACCAATGTCTCTGATTGCCAATTTGTGAACAGTGCAGGGCTGGTTGTGTGATAATCATCCTGGTGAAATTTTTTATAATATAAATTCCAGGACACTCACTCCTGAAGATTCTAGTTTGATAGGTTTAGCTTGGAACATCTTTTCTATACTTCATGTCCTCAGACTAGTTCAGGGAGTTAACTAGGTTTCACCTCTTACAACTACTGAAAGGGATTGGAAAAAGCTGCTCAGGGTCCTGTGCTGAAGTCTGGGGCTGAAGGGGAAGTATTCTGTGATCCATTAGTGATGGCTGTGATGGGGCCAGATGGAGGGAGTAGAATCCCACTGCCAAATATTGGCCAACTGTGATCTAGATAGTGACAGTTGGTAGGTGGGTGAGAAGAAGAAGAAAAAAAAAAGGAAATTAGAGAATATCAGTTATATTTTGATTAAAAATTGCCTGAAAACATACCAAATATTTTATACAGCTATATTAGCTATATCAGAAACTTAAATGTAGCTCTTGGAAAAATACTAGTGATGACCACAAGATAGAGAGCCAAATAAAGGAGAGGGTCCAAAATACTCTTGCAAGTTTGCAAAATATTGGCTTCCAGCACTATCCCAGTCTTACCGGAATGCCTGTGCCAGGAATGCTAGGACTCTGTGTAAGAGCAGCTGCCATGTGTCCATGTTCTTTCTGTTGCAATCTTATGTCTTAAGGCAAAAAAATGTGGCTCTATGCATTTTAGCAATTGATCAAATATTTATTCTTTCAAAACTTTCAGGGAGAAATCAAATGTATTTTCTAATCCTAAATTGTGTGTGCTTATTTTTCATGTCTTATTATTACATTTTAATATTCGATGTGTAGATTCTATTTGGAGAAACAGCTTGGAAGATGGGTCTGGTAAAAATACACCTAAGTACATACAATGGTTGCCATAGATAGATATACTCATAGAAAGAAGTGACTAAGCTGTACCATTTACAGACAAATGCTTCCTTTTGGGGTTTAATTTTCCATGACAATGTAGGCTTCTTCAAGGGGGAGCTCCATACTTGGGATTCATTTAGGCTAGGAGAACTGTGCATACAGCTTCTTGCTGTCACACTAGCAACAGGTCTCATGCAATCCTCATTATTTCAGTGATCATCAGCAGGTAATTTGAGGGAGATTGAATAAACTCTTAGGATCCCCAACAAATTCTTACTTTGTCTTCCACTCTTGTGGACATTGTTAATTCCTCTGTCCACTTAGAGTTGAAAGAAATGATGAATAAGGTCCTTTCCCACAGTCAGTGTCAGGATAGACCTTTGAACTGCTTAGTTACCTCCATGCCTTTAGAAGGGTTGTGAAAAAGACATAACAAATATAAAGAGAAAAATGTTGCAGTCGATTGGTGATATCTATCATCAGGTGAAAACTGGAAAGTTGCAGCACATGATTAGTAATTCTTTCCTCTTTGATTCATATCAGTAACAGTGGCTAGGTGGGGAAAAAATAAAAATATGTTAGGTATGATGTTGCTATTATCAGCATGAAGGTAGGAAAAGAAAAGAACTGGACAAGAGGGCTGACATGAAGTGTCTGGATATAATTTCCACAAAATCCAAATTAGCCCTCACAAATCTCTACAGTACCAAAATTATTAGAAAATTTTAAAAACCCACGAAACTCTCTCAGATACAGGTGCTAAATGCATTTTAAAAATATAATTGACCTTGAATTATAAATGCCTTTCTGTGTCTATTAATAACAATATTCCCCATTCAAAATCCATAAGATGTCAGTTCTTAGGAAAATCAAGTCGGAAAAATAGTTTATTTCTTTGCTATTTAATCATTTGAACCTGGAAATTGGTTCTTACCTTGGTTCATAGTCTGAAGTTCTGGCATTTCCACTTGGTTTTACCATTGTAACAACTGAGACCTAGTGTTTTAAAGATAATTACATTTATTGTACAAGCTAACTGAAAAAGTGCTGAATAATTGTCACTGCTTCCGAGATTAGATTTTGTAGTGATATTTTTCTACTAGCACTGCACTGAGATGCTTTTAATGGAAGGAGCTACAGTAATATTAAAGAACTGTTGACAGCTACTTATGAGAGGACTTTTAACATTTGTAAACAAAACTTGACTTTATCAAAAGCAAGTATCAAGAGGTTATTTTACTCTCTGTTACACCTCATAATGTAGCTCCAATATACTCTGGAGCAAGGGTGGAGTGGGTGGGAAAAGTTTAATATAGTAGAATATGGAGAAAAAACCTGATGTTAGGCAAAGCAAATGACAAGGAATTAAAAAAGTTAAGTCCAGACAATAAAAATGTATGTGTTCTTTGTTAAATGATGCACTGAGATTTTAAAATAAAAGTTCCCATTTACCTCATACTCTGAGAAACACACTCAACTCTCAGTATTTCCTGAAGGCAATGAGAATTCTTTTTCTTTTCTTTTTTTCATTTTCTGTCCCTTTGAGGGCATTACCTTTAAGTCAACAAACAAAACAAGGAAACCATCTAAACAACTGATTGGAAACCTAAACTGGAGCTAAGACACATATTGAAATTAGGGCTATCATTGCTTGACCATGGCTCAATTTCTGGTTTTCTCATTAGATGTCATACATGTGTTTCCTGTTATGCTTACTAAAAACAGGATCTTATATCAGGTCACATTTCCTACAGATGCCAACCAAGAACTAATTTTCCAGCTTGCAGATTAACTTTTAAATGTGATTGTGCATCATACTTGAATAGGAAAAGAAATAGTTATTAAATAAATGGTACTGGGTAATTAATTAACTACTTGGGCTTCACATTACATTTTATGAAACATAAAGAAAGAAAGAAGAAAGAAAGAAAGAAAGAAAGAAAGAAAGAAAGAAAGAAAGAAAGAAAGAAAGAAAGAAAGAAAGAAAGAAAGGGAGGGAGGGAAAGAAGGAAGGAAGGAAGAGAGGGAAAGGCAAGAAATCCCAGAATGGATAGGGAATCAAATACTAAGCTGAAAGCATAAGAGAAAAACTTGGGAAACATTTAATTTTAGGACTTGTATTTTCTAACTAAAAATAATCACAAGGAAAAAAGTGGACTTGGCTATATAAAAATTAAAAAATCAAAACCATTTTGTCAAGAACAGCAAATTAATAAAGAACAAACAATAAAGTGAGAATATATCTATGGTAAATATGACTAACTAGGGATTCATATCCTAAAAATATAAATGGTTCCTAGAAATACATAAGAAAAATCTTAAGATCTCAAAAGCTTGAAAAAAACGCCACAGAGTTTTGTTCATATTTCTTTCAAATAGATATTGAAAATACAATGAAATATTTCACTTCGCTGGTAGTGAAAGCACCTGCGTGGCTCAGTTGGTTAAGCGACTGCCTTCGGCTCAGGTCATGACCCTGGAGTCCCGGGATCGAGTCCCGCATCGGGCTCCCTCCTCAGCGAGGAGCCTGTTTCTCCCCCTAACCCTCCCTCCTCTCATGTACTCTCTCTCTCTCTCTCTCTCTCATTCTCACTCTCTCAAATAAATAAATAAATCTTTAAGAAAAACAGAAATGTAAATTGAAAGAAGATGTTATGTTGACCAAATGCTTATAAAACAAAATATACTAAGTAGCAAAAAGGATTTAGTAGAATAAAAGCATCCGCCTACAGTATAAATTGAGGCAGTTTTTCCAATTCAGTTTGGCCATATTGAGAGTCCCAAAAAGCTAATAACTTTTTAGTCAGTTATTTCCATTATAGAAACCTATCTTATGGAGGGGTGATGGGTGGCACAGTCAGTTAAGTGTCCAACTCTTGGTTTTGGTTCAGGCCACAATCTCAGGGTTGCGAGATCGAGCCCCAAGTTGGGCTCTGTGCTCAGCGTGGAGTCGGCTTGGGTTTCTCTCTCCATCTCCCTCTGCCCCCCTCTCAGCACTCTCTCTTTCAAATAAATAAATATTTAAAAAAACAAAGAAACCTATCTTATGGAAGCTGTCATGTACACAAATCATCATTCTAGTGTTATTTATGAGGAATAATCCAAATATCCAATTATAAGAGAATGATTTATATAATCTAGTCAACCACTGTGTATTTCCCAAACCAGCAAATCAGCATCACTAGGAAAATTGTTACAAATGCACATTCTTGGTTCTACCTGACACTTTTTCTCAGAAACTTTGGGGGTGGGCCCAGTATTCATAAAGCCTTCAAGATAATTTGATGCATACTCAAGCCTGGGAACCACTGATATAATGGAATATTACACAGACATTCAAAGTGTTCTTAATATAAAGTTAATAAAAGAGTAAAAATTGCCCATATTTAATGTGACCATGGGAATTATGCATAATATGACTTCCATTTTGTAAATACGTGTATATCATATATAAAATCAAAATCCTTCATGTATATGTGTATTCACACACACACACACATACACACACACATACACACTAGCAGAAAAAAATGCTATTCTCAATGTATCAGAGAAGTTGATTCTGAATTACTTCTCTGAATGTTTACGTATTTTTCCAAGTTCTCTTCTGTGGTGGCATATTACTTTTAATTATCATTGAAGGATCTTGGCCACAAACATTTTCATATGCATATACAACGTTCAAAGCCCCAAGTTTCCTATAACTATAAATATTTATTAACCTTTCATGATGCCATTGGTTTATTGCAAAGAGAGACCCCTTCTTCAACAACAGATGGTGCTTCATCATTGAAGAAAATGGTAAGATGTGGTACTTGGGTTGTCCTAGCCACAGGCAGGATGTGGCTGCCGGAGCAGAGCTGTAAGTCTTTGAGCAACTAGCCACATCCTCCTCCCACCAGTTCTTTTTTTAGCTGATGGCAACTCCCAGGATTCTGACATTAACCAAAGTTCACATCTTCTTCGTATTTCTATCATACTCCCCTTCTATTATCAGCAATTCTCACACTAAACTTAGTACAGAGAGCAGGGTATAGAAATTAAAGAAATATTAGGCATTAGATATTTCAAATAGCCAAGCTCATTTAGCCAAAATGTTCCAGCAGGGGTGGGTGGGGGGACAAAGAAAAAGTGATAAACAACGGTTGTTTATCATCTCGTGTTAAAAATTATCTGTCCTTTGTTATCTCAAAAAACCATCACAATTTCTTTTCTGGTTAACTTTATTTGCAACTATCTAAGCACACAGAAGGTCCAACCTGTTCTACTAGTACTTGGACAATGTAGTCAATCTAACATTATTTACAATGGATTTTAAAGCGCTATAAGTGTTGGAAACATTTAAAATGCCATAGAAAATAAATATTGTAGCATGTGTCTCTTGTCTAAATTACTGGAAAATGATTACTTCATTTTTGCTTCCTGCTCATGTTAATATATATAGTGAGAAGATTTGGGGACAGCCCCAACGGCTCTGAATTGACAATTGCCCTCAGGGTATTTAGAGACTAAGAAAAGGCATCATTCAATTCCTAGGCTATGATCTGCTTCAACCTCCATAGCTTATGTTGGAGAAATTCTGTGGGCAGAAATACGGTTCCACTCCTTAAGTAGGTGCAGAAATTGCTATGATCTGGAGGAATTCATTTGCATTAAAGAACAGTGACATATTAAAAGAAATATTCCAAATTCTCATAGAAACTAGAAATGAAAGAGTATAATTTAATATAATGATCTTGCAAATTAAATCCACTTATCAAGCCTACTTAATGGCAATAAAGTCTTAGATATCCTAATATCTGTTATTCAAAATGTATGGATATATGAGTAGGATCAGAGACTGATTCTGAAAACCTAAAATCCCTCAGATGATGGTTAATATTCTGTGGTGTGTAGATGCTGTCAGCTGAATGTCATGGTCCTGTTCCTGTCGCCGGAATATTATGTGTATTACCACGGTTGTTTTTGTGACTTCCTACAAATGTGCTTTGTGTCTCAGATATATACTTACAGATATTTGACTAAGTTTGGGAATCCTCAGAAGATTTTCAAAAGAAACCTATGTGACATATAGAAACAGACTGTGACATGTAAATGCTGAAGATAGGGTGATCTTACAGAAAACAGAACAAAGGTAAATACAGCAAGGATCAGGATGGAAATCTCAGTCAAAAGTGAGAAATTTAAAACACCTGTGTTTTGTCAACAGTGGCTTGGCAGCTAGAATAGGGAGGACAGAGGAAGTTAAATCCATGCTGGCTTCCAGAGCCCAGCTACAAAAAATGAACCGCTAGGACCAGATGGTTTTATGGCTTTAGTAAACAATAGATTTGCATAATGCTTCCTCAATAATTCTGTCAGGAAGAGTGGTGAGCTAGAAAACAATGTACAATTGTGCCGTTTTTTGAAAACCTGCTCTCTAAATGGCCAACCGATAACTGGGGAGAAACTGAAATGTTGGGAAGAACAGATTATATAAAGGACTATTATCAAACCATCTTGACCGCAGAGTAATTGTAAATGCCAATATCTTTGGAAGTATTAGGTCTCTTCTGGTGGCCACATTATTAATTGATTCTCAAACAGGAATGAGGGCTTCCCTGATTTGGGGCACCACCTCCCTAAGGTTTCCTTGTTTGTTCTGATTTGTAACTCCCTTTGACTTTTCTTTCGAAGGCTTGGGTGACTGCCATTTGGTTTCTCTTCAAGAAGAATCAACAAACCACTTAATGTTGAATTCTTTTCTAGTATACACATGTATCACTACTCCCTATTGATCTCAGGATGTGGAATCCCCACACATCTTTTGAACAAAATCCTCTGTTTCAGCAAGTGGATAGGAACTCTCATCTCTTCGTTCATTCAACTGATTTAATTGACAATAATTATTCCCAGAGGTGATTCCTCCACACACAAATACATATTTCTACTTTTAAACACCTGAATCACAAAATAGGTCAGTAGAATAATACATTACTAAAATCCACCTTTTCTACCCCCCGCGCCTGGTAACAATTCCCTCCCCACTTTTAAGTTAAATGCCAAATATTGGTGTTGGGGCTTACAAATTCAAAAGCCTGCAGTTTCCATATGTCGTAACTAAATACTGCCATGTTGAAGGGACAAAGACTAACAATAGGGAAGGCTGGGGACTGTGGTGAAGTGGCAAGACCACTTTCTGGTCTAGAAAGAATTCAGCAGCCCTTCAGCTCCAAACAATTGTTGCCATAGAATGTAAAAGTAGCCCAAGAAACGCCCAATCTCCTGGATTTTAAAGTAAAATTAATTTTTAAAAAGCTCAACTTTATGATAATACTGATGATTTTTCAAAGTTAGTAACAAAGTTTAAATTTTTATGTCGTAGGGACAAAGCACTTTTGTGAACAATATTTATCTTATAAAGTACCAGGCTGTGAACCCTACCTAGTCTCTAAGCGCAGCTGTCCAATAGAAATGCACTATAAGTCTCATGAGTGATTTAAAATTTTCCAGTAGCTCCCTTAAAAAGCAAAAAGAAATAAGCAAAACGAATTTTATAATACATTTTATTTAACCCAATTATCCAAAATATTGTCATTTTAATATGTGATGATTATTAAAATTATTAATGAGCTATTTTATACTCTTTGTACTGAGTCTGAGATTCAGTACAGTAGACCCCCTTATCCACAGTTTCAGTTACCTGAAGTCAACTGCAGTCCAGAAGCAGATGATCTTCCTTCTGACCTATTGTCAGAAGGCCAACAGTAGCATAATGCTACATCATCATTTACCTCACTTCATTTTATCACGTAGGCATTTTATCATCTCACATCACAAGAAGAAGGGTGAGTACAACACAATAAGATATTTTGAGAGAGAGAGAAACCACACTCACATTACCTTTATTACAGCATATTGTTATAATTGATCTATTTTATTATTATTGCTATTACTCTCTGACTGTACCAAATTTATAAATTAAACTTCATCATAGGTATATATGTACAGAAAAAAAAAACATAGTATATATAGGGTTTAGTACTATCCGTGGTTCAAGGCATCCACTGGGGGTCTTGGAACTTATCCTCCATGGATAAATGGGGGGGGCACTACAGTATGTATTTCACACAGACAGCACATTTCACTTTTTACTGGCACATTTCAAATGTTTAATAGCCATATGTGATTAGTGGCTCCACATCGGATAGGACAGCATGTTCTAAGGCTTAGAATGCCTGCTCTTATATACACATACACAGTGAGCAAGTCCTTGGGTAGATACAGCATCATGGTCTTCCTTCATCAGCGTTCTCCCTGTTCCTATCCACCAAGCTACTTCTGCCATTGCTACAACATCCAGTTGTAGCTGCCAGAGTAGGTACAGGAGGCAGACAGGAGGGGCTCTGGTCATGGGATATGTTTTCCCAAGGAAAGAGTATAAGGAATTTTGAATATTGCTTGAATTATGTGAAACGCAATCTTAGAAGTATCTTGGGAAGTCATTGACTGCGTATGACCTTCCATAATGCCATGAAAAATGATAATTCATCATCTCCTTGTGCACATCTAGTAGTAGACCACTACCTAGTGAATTAACCTTTGTTATTACTAGCTTATTTTAATTTATAAAGTTTTTTGTGTCAGGTGAAAAGGGGGTTTGACTCATTCTAGAACAAAATTCAAGTGAAGAAAACAGTGGGAGGCAAATATTAATTTAAAAATGAAAAAATCCATCAAAAAAACATGAAAAGCAAAAACTTTCTGAGTTGTTCAAAGATTAAGTGGATTTCCTTGTATCTAGAGGTGTCTAAGCAATAATTGTACAAATAATTGGTGAACTTATTTGTGGTATATCCATTATATGACTGGATAATTTTTCTGCCCTGAGATTTGTGATAGGTATAATAATAATAATAATATAATATACACATATGTATATATATATTAAATTCAGATAAATATTCACATTGTGTTATTTTGAAATTTGAAATGTCATGTTTTTTTATCTGCACTATTGCCAGTGAAATTGAGCATATTTGCATATTTCTAGCAATTTAGACTATTCCCTTTTGTGAATTGCTGGTTCATAGTCTTTTCCCATTTTCCTATTAGATGTTTGTCTTTTCCTTATCAAGTTTTATGTATTTCTGACTCAAGCAAAATTTGAGTCATATGTGCTATCTGTACATTCTCCTACTTTCAGTCTTAGTTTTACTCTTTTTTGTTGTCTTTTAAAGAATGAAGTTCTTAATAATAATTTAGCCTAAATTATCAACTTTTCTCCTTTATGATGGTTGCTTTCTGTATTTGTTTAAAAACTCCTTCCCTATTCTGAGGTCATGAAGATATGTCCTATATTAATATTTATCTGATTCCTAATCTCAAAGGGAAAGCTTCTAATGTTTTACCATTAATTATGTTGATTGCTGTCGATTTCTGTAAATACCCTTTCCCAAACTAAGAAAATCCTCCTTTATTAGCTTGCTAGAATTTATATCGTGAAGCAATGTGAAATTTTACCTTTCTTGTCATTTAGTGATAAGATCATTTGATTGTTCTCTGTTTCCTATTTGTATGGTGGTTTAAATTAGTCAATTTTCAAATATTAACTAACCCTGATTCATGGGATACATGAAAATTAGTCATGATGTGTTATCTTTTTCTATGTTTCTGAGCTCAGTTTGCTAATATTTTGCTTAGAAAGTTTTTCATTCTCATTCATGTGCTTACTGTCATTTTCCTTTTTTCTCCTGCCATTTCTGAAATTTGAGATTGACGTTATGCACATCAAGATATGAAGTGATGCTAACACTGAGAGAGTGTTAACTCTTTCTGTCTTTCAGATTCATTTATGTAAAATTGGGATTCTTTTTTTTTAAATATTTTATTTTGAAATAACATCAGGCTTCAAGAAAAAACTACAAGAATAGAACAAAGAAATCTTGTATATTTTCACTCAGTTTCAGTTTCACTCATTGTTAATATACAGTTAACCTTTGAACAACATGCATTTGAACTGTGTGGGTCCAAGTGTGGATTTTTTTAATTTACTTTTTATTTTTTTTAAAGATTTTATTTATTTATTTGAGAGAGCGAGAGTGAGAGAGAGAGAGAGCACATGAGAGCGGGAAGGGTCAGAGGGAGAAGCAGACTCCCTGTGGGACTCGATCTTGGGACTCCAGAATCATGACCTGAGCCGAAGGCAGTCGCTTAACCGACTGAACCACCCAGGCGCCCGTGGATTTTTTTATAAATACAGTACAATACTGTATATGTATTTTCTCATGATTTTCCTAATAACATTTTCTTTTCTCTAGCTACCTTATTATAATAATATAATATTTAATACATATAACATGCAAAATATGTGTTAATCTATTCTTTATGTCATTAATAAGGCTTCCAGTCAGGAGTAGGCTATTAGTAGTTAAGTTTTTGGGGAATCAAAAGTTATATGAAGATTTTTTGACTGTGCAGAGGTTCAGCACCCCTATCCCTATGTTGTTCAGGGTCAACTGTATTATTGCAGTAGCTTTATCATTCTCTCCCTATTTTTTTGCTGAACTATTTGATAGGTTGAAGACATCATGCCTTTTACTCCTAAAAATTCCATCACATATTTTGTAAGAGGAGCATTTTATTATGTCACTAAAGTACAACTGGCAAAGTTAGGAAAATAAACATTAATAAAATACTATTGTCTAATATATAGTCCATAATCAATTTTAGCCAATTCTCTCAATAATGTCTTTTATAAAATATTTTATCTCCTGATTCAGGATCCAATCCAGTATCAGGAATTGTATTTCTTTGTTATGTCCCTTTAGTCTTAATCTAGGACAGTCTCTCAGATTTTTTTTTTTTTTTGTAGTTTGTAACATTGATAGTTTTGTAGAGTAGTGGCCAAGTATTTTGTAGCATCCCCTACAATTAAAACAGAAACTATTTCTCCCTTGAATGTCTATAGAATTCACTTATGAAGACCCACATCTGGGTTTAAGGTTTCTTTCTGGGATGATTATCAATGACTGGCTCAATTAATCTTTCTTTTTTTCTTTCTTTCCTTTCTCTCTCTCTCTCTTTCTTTCTTTCTTTCTTTCTTTTTTTTTTAAAGATTTATTTGTTTATTTTAGAGTCGGGGGTGGGGGCTGAGGGAGAGAGAGAATCTCAAGCGGACTTTGCACTGAACATGGAACCTGATTTGGGGTCCAATCCCAGGACCTTGAGATCACAACTTGAGCTGAAACCAAGAGTTGGATGCTTAACTGACTGCGCCAGCCAGGTGCCCCTCAATTTCTTTAAATATCACAAGACTATGAAAGATGTTTCTCTCTGTTTTAGCCATTTTGTTTAAATTTTCTAGAAATTCATCCATTTTAATTATATTTATTACTATAAAGTTGTTCATAATATTATTTTATTTTTAATGTCTATAGAATATAGTAATGCCTTCAAATTTGCAATGATTACTGTGCTTCTCTTCCTGTTTTTTCTTAATCAATATTGCCAGAATTTTTCTATAATTTTTAGTATTTTGAAAAGCTCAGCTTTTAAATTTGCCAATTCTATTTTCCATTTAATTAGTTTTTCATGTTTATATTTTCCCTCTTCTCTTCTTGTTTGTATTTCTTTAAATGTTCTTATTTAAAATGTCTCTACCTCATTAATTTTTTTGCCTTTCCCCTTTTAGAGACATATAATTACAAGATAACATTTCCTTAAGACATTATTTGTTTGTAACTGACAGGTCTTGATATAAAGTATATTTATTAGCATTCTGTTCAAAATATTTTCTAATTTCTATTATGACTTCTTTTTTGACCCATGGTTTACTAGCAAATATTAATTTTCTGGTTATGTCAATGTTATTGATTTCTACCTCAGTTGCATTATGGTTAAAGAAAAAAATAGTTTATATGTTTTCAATCATTTGAAACTTGATTAGCTTGTCTTTTGGCTCCCAACTTAGTCATTGTTGAAAAATTTCTCTATGTACTGGAAATAAATGTGTATTCAGCAAGCATGCAATGTTCTACTTGTAACCCTCAGGTCAGGTCATGTTTGTTATACATATGGATATTTTATATTCTTATAATATTAGGCAAAAATTTAAAATCACATAGTCAAATTATTTATATCTCTGCTGATCTTTTGTCTGTTTTGTTAATTAGTAAACTATTTTAAAATGTTTATTTCTCTCCCAATTTTGTCAATTTTTGCTTTATGTATTTTGAAGCTATGTTATTAAGTGGATTCGAATAGAAAATTAATATATCTCTAGTGAATTAAATTTTTTATCATTATAAAGTGACTTTCTTTATACATACTAATGCTTTATGCCTTCAATTCCATTTTATCTGTATTGCCATCTTCCTTTTTCAATAGTATTACATAGTATATATATTCTAATACTTTTACTTTCACTTTCCTTAATCCTTAGATTTTTATCTGAAACATGTTAAATTAGCAGAATTAGGTTTTTAAAAAAATCCAGTCTGGCAACACTTGTCTTTTACTACAAGAATGAGGCTCATTTATACTTAATATAATTACTGATGAATTTGCATTCTAATCTAACATTTGATAGTGTGATTTCAATTTTTTTCTACATGTTTTTATTTTCTTTTTCTTTCCTTCTTACCATCCTTGGATTGATTAGGAATTATCTAGCCATCATTTTTTTTCTCCTTTGACCACTTTGAAAATTATATACACGATTGCTTTATCTCTAGTAGATATTCTAGAACTTACAACATACATACTGAACATCACAATCTAAAATTAATCAACACCTTCATCTTTTTCCTTTTATAAAACCATATACTATCATTATTTTATAAAGGCAAATTATATTTATATTTGCCCTCATAGTCAATAATTACTTTATTCTTTCTTTTTGAATTCCAGACTTTCCATATAGGAGTACTTTACTTTTGCTTGAAGTACATTCTTAAGAATTTCCTTCAGGGAGAAATCTTATTTCATAAGCAGCAATATTATAATACTTGAAAAATATCTTTGCTGGATATAGAATTCTAGATTGACAATTATTTTATCCCTTGAAGGAATCTTCCCAAGGTTGACCCATTTGTTTTGTAGGGAGGCTAGGTCACATTGTACAGAGTGTTGTTCACATGTGCTCCTGAAAGATTGGCTATATCAGACCTTTGACCAATCTTGGACTGTTGGTGATGCTTCACCACTATTGACACTTTTTCAGATTGATGTCCAAACCACTGTGGCCCATAAGCAAATCTATGCCATTTACAGTGGTGTGCTTATTGCAAAAGCTATTGAACAACAGGGTAATAACCAAGATCTCTGATAGATTTTCCATATTTCCTATCATCCACAGCATCTTGTATTGTTGTCTTGGAAAGTTCTCCTCAAAATTTCACTCAAAAAGTTTTCTGACTCTATTCTCTTTATTTCTTCATGCTCTGCATTTCCTTGGTCACTGAGTGAGGCTATTCACACAAAAGAATCATTTCCTCTGGTTTGCTTCCTGGTTAATGATCAAGCTAAAAGCTTGAGATTCTGCCTTGACCATTCCTGAGAATGATACTTCTTTATTTCCCTGAATGGTAACCCCAGCATCATGACATAATTGTGTACATAACAATGCACAAATAATACAGATAAATTCCTAGAATTAATAAGGGAATTTTGCAAAGTTGCTTGATATAAGGTGATATAGAAAATAAATTTCATTTCCATAGTTTTACTAAGTAATAAAATAACCAAGATGTCCATCGACATATGAATGGATAAAGAGTGGTATATATATATAATGGAATATTATGCAGCCATCAAAAGGAATGAAATCTCACCATTTGCAATGATGTGGATGGAACTGGAGGGTATTTTGCTGAGCGAAATAAGTCAGTCAGAGAAAGACATGTATCATATGATCTCACTGATATAAGGAATTCTTAATCTCAGGAAACAAACTGAGGGTTGCTGGAGTGGTGGGGGGGTGGGAGGGATGGGGTGCCTGGGTGATAGACATTGGGGAGGGTGTGTGCTATGGCAAGTGCTGTGAATTATGTAAGACTGTTGAATCACAGACCTGTACCTCTGAAACAAATAATACATTATATTTTTTAAAAAAGAAGAAGATATAGCAGGAAGGGAAGAATGAAGGGGGGAGAGATTGGAGGGAGAGATGAACCATGAGAGACTATGGACTCTGAGAAACAAACTGAGGGTTCTGGAGGGGAGGGGAGTGGGGAGATGGGTTAGCCTGGTGATGGGTATTAAAAAGGGCATGTATTGAGTGGAGCACTGGGTGTTATGTGCAAACAATGAATCATGGAACACTAGATCAAAAACTAATGATGTAATGTATGGTGATTAACATAACGTAATAAAATTTAAAAAAAATCATATAATACCTTGTATTGGTAGTACTACTTGTATATGCATAAATTGAATTTTCCTCTTTTGGCATTATCTACCAAAGTTGAAATTATGCATACTATACAAACTGGCAATAGGACTCAGATATATATATACCCAAGGGAAATGCATACACATGTGTACAAGGAGACATAGGCAGTAATGGCCATAGTAGCATTGTTTATAATAGTCTGAAACTGATAACAAACCCAATTTCCATCAATAGTAAAGTAAATTGTGGTATATTTTTACAATGGAATAGTAGAAATAAAAGTGAATGAAACTGTGGTTACATAGAACATGGATAAATCTCTCAAAGGTAACCACACACAAAATAAGATATATTGGGTAACTCCATTTATGTTTAGTTAAAAAGTAGGCAAAATGATGTTAAATGCTACAAGCTTAGTTGGAAAAATTATAAAGAAAGCATGGAAGTGATAATCATAAAAATTTAGAGAGAAAAACACTTTGAAGTGGAGCAAAAGAGTAGTGATTAGGAGAAAGCAAAAGGGCAGTTTCTGGAATGTTGAAAATGTATTTTTCACTTGAGTAATAGATGTTTTATTTATGATAAATCATTAAGCTGCACATTTTTGTTTTGTGTACTTTCCCACATATATTTTGTATTTTATATAAAAGTTTATGGAAAATGACTATTAGCTGGGATTTTCTTAAATAAGAATTATGAATATTTTAAATTTTATAGGTACTTCCAGATCACTCAGTTGAAAGATTGGTAACAGTTTACTACTAGCAGCAATGGTTTCGCACTGACATGTATTACTGTGTGAAACCCCTCTGACTTTTCTTTTTCATCCCACCACCCTGTCTTCCTTCAGGGAATGTTATCTTTACTAGCTCAGATTTTTCCTTGCTTCCTTATCTTGTTTGTATAATAATAAATACGAATAGACCAACCCCCAAATCTCAGTGGCTTCACACCTGAAGTTTCCCTTTGCATGTGGAAAGAATGGGAGATACACACTGGTCACTGGTCTGTAGCAACTCTCAAATCCCACTAGGCATACATGGTAATGTCTTATTTCTCTCTTAATCAAAGATCATTGTGGAATGAAATAATGGCTCGCCTTCATATTAAAGTTCAGCCTTTTAGAACTTGGGGATTCCAATATGGCTGCAACAGAAGAAAAGAGAAATGGAAGAGGCACTCACTTCAGTAAATATTTGGTAGGCAGTTACTTTTTTCATCTCATACAAAATAGTTTTGTGGTATTCCTTTCACACATAGAAAATACTTAACCCTTCTCCATGGGAGACAACACAAAAATCTCATCCTGTCAGTGCATACAGCTCAAAGTGCAAAGTCTATAGATAATGTACAGTAGTTACTATACCAGGTTCAGACTATCTCCTCTGTGTCTGGAGATGTAAAAAAAGAAAAGAGAATTCATCTCATCCCGTACCTTCACACAATCTACAGGAAAAAGATACTGGCAATAAAGATTTCTTGTAGCCAGCTCTACCAGCTCTTGAGTTAGGATATATCACCTGGAGAGGGTTTATCTGTTGATTATTGTAAGACTGACTATCTTATTTCCACCATGCGAGAATGCTGTTTATTGGAAATATTCTAAACACCTACAATTATTTTTTATGCTGTTCCCCCCAAATAATATATTAGTAAATATCTACTTTGATGAATAGAAAGAATAGAGTGATATAGAGCCACAATCCCTTAATTATAATTCTAAAATCCAAAATCTCAACAACAAAACAAAACCCTAAGTTCTTTGATATTTAGTGATAAAATCTAACTCGGACTGAAGTGAGGGTATTCATAGTTCCTTTTTATCACACTGTATGTGAATATTCATATTTTTCACGGCAGATATATTAATGTATTGATTATAGACCACTGCTTCAGATCCCTACTGGGAATGTCTTATGTCTTCTAATATATGCTATGTGCCCTGTATTAGGTTTCCAAAATTGGAAAACTTTAAAACACATGTTGCCCTAAGAATTTAAGATAAGGAGTTATGGATCTGTATTTACATTTTTTTTGTTAGTTTAGTGTTTTTTTTTATTTTTATTTTTTTACTTGCTAAGTATTTGACACCAGGAAAAGATATTTAAATGCTGAACAGTACCTTTAAAATTTCAATATTGATTGAATCTTTCAATCCACGCACTTTAGATACTTGTAATTTCTATAAAGCAAAGCCATTATTAAGAACCATGGCCAATATGTTACATAGTGTTCTCTCCCTGAATAAGAGATATTTATTTCTGGTGTTTAAGTAGGAAAAGCTATTACTCCTGAATACTTAGCTTTGTACAAATTTCCTTGTTTGCTGCTAGAAGTTTATAGCCATATTTGATCCCAACTATATGGCATATATTTTTTTCTAATGGTCTCATTTTCTCATTCCTGACTCCATGTTATAGTTTTTTGCTTTTCCATTCTATTTTCTTCTTCAAATTTACTTTGTCTTGGTTTTGTGCATTTTCCTCTGTTTTCTTATCTTAATTATAGAAGTAAAGTAGGATCACAGATAAATAAAATAAATGGATGTATAAAATTTACATGAAAAGTTAAGAGTAATTTAAACAGAGCTAAATTCCTACAGAAAGGAACTCTCCGGTATGTTTATGTGTGTGCTTTGACAACTTCCTTATATATTATTCTGTCATTGCCCACATTTTGTGAATATTTCTTTCATTGCCATCCTTAAGTTATTATAATTTTTTGTGTCATCTATTTTCTGCCAGGAACCTGATTGATAAAGTAATTGGTACCAGAAGTAGTCCCAGAAAACAGACTGTTAAAATATTATCTGAGATTGAATTGCCCATAAAATCGAGAAATGCGGAGATAACTTTCTTGCAAAGAGAATATGAGTCACAGATAAATCTATGACATGCCGTGGTGTCACAATTACTCAAACTATCACCACTGGTAGTGCCTGAGGAAAGCAAGGATTAGGAGAGTGCTTCTGAAATTTTAATGTACATAGAAACCAGTTTTTTGTTAAAATGCTGTTACTGATAAAATAGGTCTGTGATAGTGTTTAAGAGGCTGCATTTCTAACAATCTCTCAGGTGATGTTGATGCAATTGATATGATACCACATATTAAGTAGTAGGAACTGGGAGATCAAATGGTTGTCACACTTGGCTTCTGTGATAATCATAGTAATGATAAAGATTGAGGAGTCAACTAGATCCTTCTTATGTCCCTTTCAAGAAGTAAGGTAAATGGAAATATTGAAAGCTATGAATATACATTTGAGAAGAAATAGGGAGACTCTCAGTCCTCTTTGCAGGTCTGAAATTATCTGTCATCTGCTGTAGGTACAGGACAGATATGCCTCAGGACCACAACCAAGTTCTATCTGACAATAAGGATTACAGAATTGTAGCAACAATTAAATGCTAAGTTTTTAAGTTAAAGTGAAGGCGCTGGTGGGGAAGGAAGAGGCGTCAGAGATGGGGACATTTCAGCAGACATGGATAAGACTGAGAAACTCTGAAACTTCAAAGTCCTTCGAAACTTCAAAGTCCATCCTTTTGGCAGAGGCCATCTCTGCCAGCTGAGGGAACCAGTCCTCCTTACCATAAAAATCTTTTCAATCACTCCCTTTGGGACACTTTTTTTACAAGGTGATGGCAATTCCCTTTCTGGCTTACCGTCACTTACTCTTATGGCTTCCAAGACAAGTGTAAGAGTTAGATTCCAAGACGGCCTTGGCTGGGAAGTATGAGATCTTTACGAGGAGATAAAGTATACATCAAAAATTAAAAGATATCATTGACCTTCATCAGAAAGATAATAGGTATATATGTATAAGTTATAATAAAGCTAATATGTTTGGGAGTATTAAAACCAAGGGGGTAGAAATATAAGGTTTGATTAGGCCAAATTCATTGGCAGAAGTGCACTTACCCTAGATTTGGCATTTATTGCATTTTTAAAATCACTTGGGAGTGGTAATAAGGTTATGTTATCAAAAATTAACTTTCTTTCTTTCTTATGGTAAAAAAACACATAACATAAAATATACTATCTTAACAATTTTTAAGTGTATAGTTCAGTAGTGTTAAGTACATACACATTGTTGTGAAATAGATCTCCAGAATTTTTTCTTGCAAAACTGAAACTGTATCTCCATTAAATAATTCCTCATTTCCTCCTCTTCCCAGTCCCTGAAAATACCACTCGATTTTTTGTTTCTATGAACTTAACTACTTTATATGATACCTCATGTAAGTAAAATCGTACAGTTCCAGAACATTCTTGGCATGACATCTGTAGAGGAAACAGTCCAAGCCTCAGAAATAGGTGAATGTTGGAGTGGGTCTATCTGTGCAGCACCCACCTCCCTCCACTGTAACCTTGTGAGGGCCTGAAGGACTTGACTTTTATCAAAGTACTAAAAACTGCATCAGTTAGGAGGACACCAGCAACCTTGAAGAACTTTGTGGTGACTAGCTTCTGTAGGCCAAGGATAATATTGTACTTGCACCATTGGAATTAAGTTTCTTAATTTCAGTGGGAATAAATGATTCAGGGTGTTAGACGTTATATGGCAAAGCTTAATCATCATAGACTATGTGGTCCCCTTACCACAATAAGCCACAGAGATGGAATTTAGTCAGTGTTTTCATTCACAGAAATCTGTGACCTAGGCTAACTGATCATGGAGGACATGAAAAAATATATGCTATCTATAGAAATAAAGTATTGGTAACTTATACAAAAGAACTTTTTTTGAAAGATTTTATTTATTTATTTGACAGAGAGAGACATAGCGAGAGCAGGAACACAAGTAGGGGGAGTGGGAGAGGGAGAAGCAGGCTTCCCGCGAAGCAGGGAGCCCGATGCGGGGCTCGATCCCAGGACCCTGGGATCATGACCTGAGCCGAAGGCAGATGCTTAACAACTGAGCCACCCAGGCGCCCCTACAAAAGAACTTCTATGGCTGCTTTTAGAAACCTAACTTGCTGTAGGAGTAGGAGAATTATATTCTGTAGTCTTATATCCTATTTCCAGAACTATACCATTTCACAGATCCACACAGCCCTGACTGAGAGGGAGACCAAACATTCTGAAGAAAAGAGTGCAATGTATACTGTGATTCTTTCCCCAAGTTTTTTCCAGAGGGACCTCAGCCATGAACTCAAGTGACTGAACACTAGGTAAAAGAAAAAAAAAACCTTGAATTTCTAGGACTGATTAGACATGGGCTTTAAATTTTTGTTGACCCTCAAAGACCCCAAATGTACCTATAAACAACTGGACACAGCGGGAACTTACATAGGTCAAATGATGAATGGAATTTTGGCTCTATTCCATCTCACAGTATGTCAACACGGACTACAGACCAGTCCTATTATTATTTTCTCTGCCCCAGAATGTATACGTAGAGTTAATATCTGTCACAATCACCACAGTGTTCCCTGTCTCATGGAATAAGGATATTAGAGCAGGAAGGGCCAAGTGGAAGCCCCTGAAGCTGTCTCCAACACCCTTCACCAAAACTGTATATCAGGAGCACTAATGCATCTCTGTGGAAATTACAAAGATTAGGCCCATCACCAAAGACTTGAGAGATGTATATATCCTATCTATTTGACCATTAACTGAAAATTAACTCAAAATCCAGACAGTCCATGGAAAACTAGATTAGATACACATATAAGCAGGTAACCATGGGAGCCAGAGTTGAAATTCCAAATGCGGTGTCTTTCCTGGAGTAAATTAAAAGTCTGTGGAAATCAATATGCAGTTATTGATCTGGCAAATGCTCTCTTGTCAGTTCCCAACAATTAATAAAATCAGAAGCAGTTTATATTTACATGGCAGAGACAACAGTATAATTTTACTGACTTGCCCCAGGATGTTCCCAAACTTTTATGTTCTCTCATGATCTTGTAACTTAGTTTAGAATGTCCTTCATCATTTTGGTAACCAACAGAACATGGCACAGGTTTATTGTGCTCACGGACAGAATGACAATTGGACACAACAAGAATAAAATAGCAAACATCTAAGATGCCTTAATAAAACTAATCTATGCCAGAGGGTGGGCAATAATCCTTGCAAAATCCTGGAGGTTTGCCACATTGATGAGGTTTCCAGGATACAGTTTTCTGAGCCATATCAAGGTATTCTTTATATGGACAGTGTCTAAAGTGGCAGACTTGTTCTATACTTTATAGCACCTAGTATGTATTTGTGAGACATCCCATTTCATGGATCTTTTTGCATTTTGGAGGCAACATATAAAATATTAAGACATTTTAATTTAGTTTAATTGAGTTTGTTAACTCATTTACTAAATATCTAGTAATGTTGCTAGTTTTGAGTGCAGCCTGGATATATAAATAGAGCTCTGCAGCAGTTCCAGTCTGTGGTGCATACTGCCCCACAATCTACTCCTTATAAGCTAACAGATGCAATTTTATTAGAAATACCTGAGGCAAAAAAGATGCTGTATGTAGGAAAAAAAAAAAAAGCAAGCTCTGGAGGAGAATAACATTACATGCCTTTAGGGTTTTTGAGGAGACTTATGCTTTCTTTGGCCAACAACCATTCTCCATTTGGAAAAGTGGCTCTTGAGTTGCTGCTGGGTCTGGGTAGAGACAGAACACTTGACCCTGAGATACCAAGTAACTGTGGGGCCTGGACTTTTCATCATGAACTGGGTATGATCTGCGCTATTGAAACATACAATTGCATGTGCAGCAGCATTTCATTATACGGTAGAAGCAGTTTGCGTAAGACTTCGCTTAAGTAGATCTTGACTGTAGCAGTAAACTGCATGAACATCGGTTCAGACACCTGCTGTATCTGTTCCTTTACTGTCTCCTACTTAACTCACACCTAGAGCTTCACAGGAAGTTTCTTGTTACCAGTTAATGGAGAAGAAAGTATAATGGCCAGGTTTATGGATAGATGTGCGTGACAATCATTGTCAGATATAAGTGGATTGCTTCTGCATTATAACTCCTCTAGGGAGTGACCCTGAAAGAGTGTAGTGAAGTAAAATTCTTCAAGACATCTGGGTACCCATTTTTTATGAAAAAAAAAAAGATGAACTGAGATTTGTATCTGTGTTGATTTATGGGCATTGGCTAATTGGCTAAATGTTTAGTGACCTGGAACAAAGAATATTGGAAAATTGGTGACCAGGAAGTGTGGGGAATATATATACGGTTATACATCTTACAATAAGAAAAGCGAACTAATATCCTATATCCTATGTAGATGTTCATACAGTTATCCACAGTGGAAGAGATTCTGCATAATTAGCATCACAGAATGACTTGAGGTCTTGTTGTCAGTCACCCGCCCCCCTCAAATCCTCCAATACTTGCACAATGGGTCCATGAACAAAATGACCATAATGGCAGGGATGGAGGCGATGTGTGGGCTTAACCCATGGTCTTTTCCTCACAAAATCTGATCTGACGACTGCCATTGTTGAGCCCCCAAACTGACAGCAACAGAGGCCAATGTTGCACCCCAAACATGGACCATTTCTGGGATATGACAGCTGGTTGGTGGCCATTGATTACATTAGACTCTTCCCATTAGAGAGACAAGCAGTTTTCCTCATGGAATTAGACATTTTTTCAGATTTGCATTGGCCTTCTTTGCGTAGAGACTTTTCCCAGCACCCTGATTTGTAAACTGGCAGATGTCATTATATCCTGAACAAATATGTCTCTGACCAAGGCATACATATTGTCACATATGTATCACAACGATGGGCACATACCCATGGGATTCGCTGGTCTTACTCTGTGCCACAACATCAAAAAGCAGTTGGCTTAATAAAATAGTGGTATGGCCCATTGAAAGTTTACTTATGTCTCCTGCTACTGATAAAACTTGCAAATTTGTGGTACCTGCCTTAAACGTGCACGCTATAGATCATGCAGTCTTTCCTACAGCCAGAAACAAGGGTTGGATATTAAAGTAGCCCTTCTCACAGGGACATTTAAAATCAGTTTTTAAAATTTTACTTCCTGTCATCAATGACTATAAGCATGGTAAGGTGTACAAAAACTAGTACTTCAGGAAATTATGGTTTTGAAGAATTGGAAGCTTCTGGCCATTTTCAGGTCCTTTGGCCATTGCACTAATAGACATAAAGTCACTAAAAGTCAGCCATAGCCAGCTACGCAAGAATTTAATCCCAATCACTGGGAGAAAGTACTTATTCTCCCCTCTGTCTTCTTTCAGGTTTTTTTTATCTTTGATTTTCCATAGTTTGAAAATGATATGCTTAGGTTTAGTTTTTATTTGTTTCTTTGTATGTGTTTGCTTGTGGGCTTTTTTTTTTTTTTTTAAAGGTTGGGGTTTCTTTCTTTTTTTTTAAGATTTTATTTATTCATTTGAGACACAGAGATACAGAGAGAGAGAGAGAAAGCATGAGCAGGGAGAGAGGCAGAGGGAGAAGCAGGCTCCTCGCTGAGCCAGGAGCCCGATGTGGGGCTTGATCCCAGGACCCTGGGATCATGACCTGAGCCGAAGGCAGACGCTTAATCATCTGAGCCACCCAGGCGCCCCGACTTGTGGTCTTTTTGACATTTATCCTGCTTGGTATTCTCTGAGCTTCCTGGATCTGCAGTTTGGTGTCTAACATTGATTTGGGGGAAATTCTCAGTCATTATTGTATCAAATAATGTTTCTGTTCCTTTCTCTCTTTCTTCTCCTTTCCAGTATTCCCAATTACACGCATATTATACCTTTTGTAGTTTTCCCACCCACATTCCTTAGATATTCTGTTGTTTTGTTGACTGAAAAAGTCTTTATTCCTTTTGTTTTTCAGTTTTTGAGGATTCTATTGATATATCCTCTAGCTCAGAGGCTCTTTCCTCATCTATGTCCAGTGAGCCCGTCAAAGGCATTCTTCATTATTATAGTGTTTTTTTTATCTCTAGCATTTCTTTTTGATTCTTAGGACTTCCATTTCTCTACTTCCATTCCCCATCTGTTTTTCAATACCGTGTACTTTATCCTTTAGAGCCCTTAGCATATTAACTATAGTTGTTTCAAATTCCCAGTCTGTTATCCCAACATCCCTACCATGTCTAATTCTTCTGCTTGCTGTGTCTCTCCAAATAATGTTTGTTTGTTTGTTTTAACCTTTTGTTATGCCTCATAATTTACCTGGTACCAGGTAAAAGAACCTACTGTAAAAAGGCCTTCAGAAATGTGGAGGGGAAGCATTCTATAGTCTTAGGATTAGGTCTCATTCTTTTATTGAGCTTATGCCTCTGGATTGTGAACTTCGCAAGTGTTTCTCAGTTTGTTTATTTTCTGTTCCCGCGGAGGGGATAGGATGACTAGAGTGGGCTGCAGCTGGGTACTACCTTTCCCCAGGTCAGTTAGACTCTGATGATATCCTAGCAGGCTAGGCTCTGGTGAATTAGTTTTTCTTGAGGGCAGTCCTTGTTAAGAAAAGGAGTGTCCTGGAGTATTTCAGAATGGTTCCTTTCCTCCACTCCTCCTAGAAACCCAAGAGAATATTCCTCTAGTATTTACTGTGTGAGTTAAGCCTCATAATATTTTGAGAGCCTCCTAGGACTGGGTCCCCTGGAGTTTTTAACTCTCAAGAGTTTTCCCCATCAAGCCTCTAGCAATTTGTTAATTATAGTTCAGGTTTCCTGCTACTAGTTCCTGAGGCAGTTTTTGCTTGAGGGTCTCTGCTTCTCTGTAAGTTATGACCACCTCTATTCACCTGTCTCTCTCTCCAATCCTGGTGGCAGCAGTCTGCCTTGTGTTCTCTTCTCTCTCATGCATCTAAGAGGAATTGATTATTTTTCAGTCTGTTCAGCTTTTCACTTGTTATTAGAATAGAGTGGTGTCCTTATATGAGGAACTGGGAACTGGAAGTTCCTCTCTAATCTACTTCCGGAATATGACAGAATTTTAACTTCAAAATTTTTTTTTAATTTTATTGATATTATGTCCATCACTAAAGATTATACAGTATTGGCTCTTATATTAATTCCAATTTTGTCTTTCTTTCTATTGGTTTTGTTTTCTGTGCTTTGACTGACTTTACCAGCTCATATTCTAGGGACATATCTGCATTCTGTGTTTTAGTTGTAGAGTTTATTAAATCTATTAATTTAAGCTCAGTTATTGTATATTTGAATTTTATATGTTGTAGTTTATAATGTTTCTTATGATGTTTCTTAAATTCTGAAAGACGTATGTTCGATAAATACATTTGGTAATCATTTTGTCAGTTTCTCTTTCTAATTCTAGAAGCATTGCTTATTCCTTTCCTTGAGGCACAAAGGCTTATGGTTGGTATGCCTTATTGGTTATATATAATTTATCATGAAAAATTCCCTCATTTTTCCAATTAAATGCTTTTTTTGTTGTAAACCCTGCTTAATGAAATAGTATGTAGCTATTTCTATTTCTTCTTGTTAGTATTTGAAATATTCTTGACTATTCCTATATTTTTAATCTTTCTTGATACTCTGCTTTATGAATGCCTCTTATTAATAGTAAATAGCTGGATTTTCTTCACTTGAAGCAAACTGAAAGCACCTGTATTTTGAAAGAAAAGTCAACTCAACTTAATTATGTTAACTGATTCAAATGGTTTTATTTTTCCACCTTATTTTATATATACAATTAGCCAATTTTATTGTTTGCATCTCCCCTACTTTCCTTATTTGTATTTAAAAAATATTTTTAATTTTTAAATTAAATTCCACTGAATTTTTAGAAAGAGATCAGAATACACATGCTTTCTTTTTAAAGATTTTATTTATTTACTTATTCTAGAGAGGGAGAAAGAGAAAGAGCAGGGGGAGAGGTGGAGGGAGATGGAGAGAGAGAGAGTCTCAAGCAGACTCCATGCTATGGAGCCTGACATGGGGCTCGAGCTAATGACCCTGAGATCACGACCTGAGCCAAAACCAAGAGTTGGTTGCGCAATTGACTGAGCCACCTAGGTGCCCCTGAATATACATGCCTTTGTTCACCATCAATAATTGGAAAGATTTAATAATAACTAAAAGTGGCATGAATACTATGATCTAATGCTTTAACATATATCATTTTTAAAAAAGATTTTATTATTTGAGAGAGAAACAGAGAGAGCATGAGCAGAGGAGGGGCAGAAGGAGATGGACAGAGAGACAGAGAGTCTCAGAGCCCTGTGTGAGGCTGGACATGGGGCTCAATCCCAGGACCCTGAGATCATGACCTGGGCTGAAGTCAGATGCTTAACCAACTGAGCCACCCAGATGCCCCTAACATATATCTTTATTTATACATAGAAAAATTATTGGCATTTATAAGTTAGAGGCCATTTCTGTTAGTGGGGGTTATTTCTATGTATTGGAATTTAGGGTGATTTCTTACTTTTTAAAAACATATTTTTCCATCAACTATTTAAGGTTTATAATGATGTTTTATAATCACAAAAAAGACAGAACTATTTTCTCTTTTTAAAGGTCTGGAGTATTCTTATTTAAGAGATATGTTTTGCTTGGCCTAATGATTCAGAACATCTTCTTAACTTATTTCTTGATCACACACTTCCTGAGCTCTTTCTCAACTAGCTTCTTTCTTCTATTCTTGGTGGTATTATTACTCAAGTACATGCTATATTTGACATCTGTGCATTAAAACAGGAAACTAACTGCTATCTTAAAATAATTTTGAAGGTATATATCTATCTATCTATCTATCTATCTATCTATATATATATATATATATACATATCTATTTTATATATCTCACCAAAAATGTGTTTTAGGACATAGTTTATCCCTAAGTGAGAGAATTTCTATAGAGCAAATTCAGTGAAAAGTATACAAGGGCTTGTGTTCCAAGTTAAATATTGTTGGTTTGACCTTGAAACTCAGAGGACATAATGATGTTCTGCTAAGATAATCAAAAGTGTGAACTTCTAGGGTATTTAACTTAATCCTGTCTTAAACACAAACAGTTATTACTATTATTATTTGTAGTCAATATTTAGATATTAATGAAGTTTGCCAATATTTTAATTCATGATTTGTAATTATGGTTCTCAGTTCAAGCAGAAAAACATTTTTCCAAAACTATATCAGAGAATTTTTCTGATGAGCAAACTACCATGTCTGTTTCCTCAGTATATATGGAAGGGAGAACAACCCTTCCTGGAATGCTGAGGCCCCTCCTGCAACAGGAAGACTGCCTTGCAACCACTCCAGCTTTGACTGCCACCACAAAATACCAATTGCTCTTTCACTATCCGTGCCAAAAAAAAAGTAGAAGTTGCATAAACAGACTAATTCCTTTCTTGGCTCACTTTCAAATCAAAGTCTCAAATGGGCATGTCTGAATAGTGGAGTCAAATATATATAACTGAATCCAAGCTTCAAGGCAGTCTGGGAATTTGAGTTCTGACTCCATTTGGAGGAATTATAACTTCTTATGTCTTTCTGCTCTGTTCTAGGCTCCTTAAGTTTTAGTTTAATACACTTGTTCTGCATTTAATTTTGTGATGGCATTTTTTCTTTCCAAGGTTTTCAAAGGTTAGTTTTCAGCTCTTCCATTCATTAAAGAAGAGAATCTATTTTTATTTCAAAGATATTGCCTCCTCATTATCTCTGAGTATTCTTAATCTACTTATTTTAAAAACCTTTTTCAGATTATTTCATTATTTTCCATTGGTGTAAATTCTTCTGTTTGAGGTATCTTCTGAAAGCTGCTCTGTTGCAGATCACTGCTGGGAACCACCGCCTCTCAGTAACTGGGATAATATGGTGTTTTGGCTATCCGTGATCCTACAGGCCCATTATCCATGCCATTCACCAGAGAGATTTTCTTAACATTCTAAGCTGACAGAAGCTGCTTTTCAGTAGCATACATTTGCTTTTTCTTTCTTTCTTTTTTTTTTGTAGATTTATATATTTATTTGCGGGGGGAGCATGCAAGTGGGAGGAGGGGCAGAGGGGCAGAGGGAGAGAGAATCCTCAGGCTGGCTCCACGCTCAGCGGGGAGTGTTGATGCAGTGTTGGAACCCATGACCCTGAGATCACAACCTGAGCAGAAATCAAAAGTTGGCCTCAACAAACGGAGCCATCCAGGTGCCCCAGACATTTGCTGTTTTTAAAAAATGATCTCTTTGTCTTGTAGAATGGAACTCAAAGAGATTCTGTATGCTTCATTTCTTACTTATATTAATTTCTAATAATGTTATTAGAAAAGTGATTTTATTAATAACATTATTTATTTCCTGAATGTAATACTTTCTGTGGGTCCTATTTTTGTAGGCTCTGAATTTCCACACTTAAACTCTCCCTGCAATGACTAGACATGTTTATAGCTTAGTTATTGGGTTTTTTTTGTTTGTTTGTAAAATTTTATTTGAGAGAGAGAGAGAGCATGTGTGCATGAGTGGGGCAGAGGGAGAGGGAGAAGGAGACTCCCCAATGAGCAAGGAGCCTGTCTCTCTGGACTGGATCCCAGGACCCTGACATCATGACCTGAGCCAAAGGCAGACACTTAACCGACTAAGACACCCAGCTGCCCCTACAGCTTAGTTATTGTTAAATGATTGTCATATGATTGCACATGTGTGATACCTACTCACTATATAGTAATTAGGAAGAATCTTCAGTTTACCTGAAATCCAGATGATGAAGTTTAGTATTGTACTGGTTGAAGGCAGTTTTTTAACACCTTAGATAATTATGCTGAATATTTAGGTTGATGTGGTTAGGGGTACATGAAACTCCATTAAACCCCTCTTCTGGGATTTCTGCAGCCTGACAGGGGCTCTCTCTGAACTGGCAGAACCCTAAGCCAAGTACACTCAATATCTCCTAGCCTGACACCACTTATTAATCTTTGCTTCAAAAAGATCATCTTTCTCTTGTCTTCTTGTAGGAAATCTTTAACTTCTATAAGATTTATGGGCTAGGGGCGCCTGGGTGGCTCAGTCGTTAAGCATCTGCCTTCGGCTCAGGTCATGATTCCAGGGTCCTGGGATCGAGCCCCGCATCGGGCTCCCTGCTCAGCGGGAAGCCTGCTTCTCCCTCTCCCACTCCCCCTGCTTGTGTTCCCTCTCTCACTGTGTCTCTGTCAAATAAATAAAATCTTAAAAAAAAAAAGATTTATGGGCTAAGGAAAGCTTTTTCACAAAGACCCAATCCAAGTCCCCTGCAGGACCACCGGAATCTCATGAGTTTGTAAGATAAAGTAATACATAAATGTATCACTGCTCTATTGCCTAGCAAAGGGTCTACTCATGGTGACTGATTAATTTTTGTGTGTAAAGTTTTCATTTAACACAAAGTCTAGGAAGTGAGATTGGCAGAATGGATAAATTCTTCATGAATTTTGACCAAGCTGGAATTCTTAATTTTTTATTTTTAGCGACAAGTAGATGACCATCATCACAACACTAGTATAAGAACAGAATAATCTTTTAGAGACTACTTAGATTATGGTGATTGAATCCAGTGGCATCTGTAGAATACTAACACTTTCTAATAAAAATGGAATGATTTTGTAAGTACTGCATATTGTGTTTAGAAATAATAATTTAAATTGAGATGGAAAATTGAATTAGATCAAAATAAAATTAATCCTATAAATATATTTCCTCTAAAATTAGCACCCTTAAAAGTTAAATGACAACTAATTTATACTAAATTTATACTAAACTGTTCACCTCAAAAAGAACATTGCCAACATTGCTACATTTTTAGGTAATTATTGTTAGTGACAACTCATAAATTGTACTTGTTAGACTGCTCTTTTGTATAGATTCCTCTTTTGAGTTGCTCGTGTTATGTGCAATGGGGTCTTTGAACCCTTTGCTTTATCCATATAATAAGTAATGAAGAAATTTAAATTTGGGTCTCACATTTATGCTCACCTACAAATGTGGAATCATTAGACATGAAAATATGGGATTGTGTAAAAGAATGTGTCAATGTTCTAATTCTTCAAATTCCTACTCTTACCTCTTTACCTCTAGTTCATAGGCAAAAAATAAAAACAAAAAAACTTTTTGATCCTCATTGTAGGTCTGTTACTATTAGCACACAGAGAGTAACACAAGAATTATTTTCCTAATAGAACCGGTAATGATATATAGCAATTCAGTAAAGACTACATAAAATAGACTTGTAAATGATAACTTGAAAAATGGAAAGCTCATTTATAAATGCATAAAGACAGTTAAAATATATCTACTTATCTGGAGACCTATAGTGGCTTTATGATCCTTCTTTTTTCTTATTCTATGCCTGCTGGGAGGGGAGAATGTCGTCATTTCTTTTTTAAATTTCCATCCTAATTATTGGCTACTCTTTCTGTCTCAGCTGAGTTTCAGGGCAGGCCACCCTGAAACTAAACCTAAAGGAGGGGGAGTAGTAGTTAAGGAGAGCAGGAAAGTTCTTATTTGACTATGTTGACAACAGATGGTTCTATGCTCTCTGGTCCCAGCAGCTGTTTTAAGCAGATTCTTCTGTGGAGCGTTTTATGGGTTATGTGAAAGTCCTCATCCATTTCTGAATATTTCTTACCTGAAATATCTCTTCAAACTTTAATGTTTTATCTCGTTGCTTACTCCCTCTGTAGCTCCCAAGAGTTTTCTCCAAAAAACTTCCTCACAAATTCTTTACAACTGGCTCTTTCATCATCTCAATGTGGCTGACAAGTCTCAGAATCATGTAACATTTTTCTTCCTTTTCTTTTTTTACGTTTAACTGCTTTATAAACTTGGCATTTTATCTGACACTTCCTTTGGAAAACATCATTTATTTTACTTTGGTGTCCCAGCTTAATCATATGCTCCCCATCATGAAAGTATATTCAAAATGTATATTGAGAAAAGGCTCTTTTTGTAATTAGCACAGCTTTGAACCCATGAGGCCCCATAATTTCATTGAAGATCATAAGATTTCTTATGTTTTACCTTGGGGACTGCCGGAATCATAGAAAGTTCTACTTCCTGTTACCCAGAAAGTGATTTAGGTATCAATTATGTTTACTTAAATTATTGTTTCTTCCCTGAGGTAGGAGGTGGTGGGTACTCAGTGAAAAGGGGTTTAAGAGTTGCCATTTATTTTATCACATAGGATATTTTCAACTGTTGAAAACAAAAACATGCTCACTTCTCCAATAGGATGAAGTTAAAGTTTCCCTATAATTAAAAAAGATATTTCCAATTAAAAATATATTTTTGGGGCGCCTCGGTGGTTCAGTTGGTTAAGTGTCTGACTCTTGACTTTGGCTCAGGTCATAATCTCAGCATTATGAGATCAAACCCCATGTCAGGCTCTATGCTCAGCACAGAGTCTACTTGAAATTCTCTCTCTCCCTCTCCATCTACTTCTCCCTAGCCCCACTTGCGTGCTCTCTCTTTCAAATAAATAAAATCTTTAAAAAAAATTAAAAATTTTTTAAAATTTCTATAAAGTTAAACATAATTCACTTATAATTTGGCTATTTTTCTTATGTCTTATTCCCTAGGTCTCCACCCACCCCATTTCTTTCAAGTTGCCTGAATAATTCTATTCTCAAAGGATCTTCAGTCATTCAGACTTTTGGTCTATACTGTATTTTGCCTCATGAGAACAGCAGACACCGACAAAAATGCAAGCCAACCATAGCTTTTAAAATTGCCTTTTGTTTTAAAAAATGTCAAAATGACTTCTTATTGTAAGACTAGAATATCACACATAAGATGCAAAAATAAAATTCTTATTCAACTGGTATATGCTCAGTTTTCTCCCTGCTTCCCCAACTGAATGTTGATTTACATTTATACAGAATCACTTATTCTTCTGTTTTTGTTTCAAGGTTATTCTATATTTGTTCACCTGCTCTTTTCAGCTTAAGGTATGAAAAAAGGCCACAAAAATTTTTGAAATTAGAAATTAGAACCACGAGTATTGCTTGCATGAGGCTAGTTTCTACCAATTCTTTAGGCAGAGGCACTGTCGGTCAACTTTTCCACTTTTAACAACAATGGATTTGACTACGAAAATGGAGAAATTTTATTGGCCTTACACTACTTCCATTTTTCTCGTTGAATATTTTAAATCTTTGTTTTACTGAACTGTGTTGTGGGGACTTTGTTCTTCCTCCCTTCTTTCTTTTTATTTCTTCCTTCCTTCTTTTCCTTTATTTAGATTTAAATTCCAGTTTCAACACTTTGTAACAATGATTCAGTTCCCTTACCCATACAACTGGATAAATCAAACCTAGACATAAGTATAAGATGAAACAATGCATATGAAGGGCTAACATGGCACAATGCTTTACATAGTATGACAAAGTTATGTAGAAAATTAGGAAAGACACCAAAAACACTGGGTATGGTTAGTCTCAGTTTAGGTTTATTTCTTCAACCTATTATTTGTTGTTTCTTGCTGTTGGGGGAGCCCGGGAAGTTTACCGACTTTCATCTAGGTTCCTCATCAGTACTCCTATTTTCCATTTTATGTGGAGTCCGACATTCTTGCCAGGGACCCTCACCAACCTGCTCAGCCTCTGTGAGCATTGTTTACTGAATACCCTCAAGTAGGGTCTGCCTCTAATTGGACAAACTTCCTGGAATCACAATTGCATCAACATGTTGAGGAGATGGGTGAAAACCATTTGATGGCCCAGACAGAATTTTCTTACACTAGGTACTGACTCTGGTTCAGATCTGATCCAAGTTTACACGTCACTCTTGTCATTTAAAAAAATAGCTTAAAATCACTAATGTTTGAATTATAAGGAAGATCAAAGCAAATAAACTAAAAAGCACATATTTCCTATAATTCAGACTTAACACATGTCAAGATTTGGCCATTTGTATTTAAAATTCATAAAAAGACTATTAAAAGTACACATAAAATTCCTCCTTTCCCAACCTTTCTCCTCCTTTCTTAGCTCCAAGAAACTTCTCTTCTAAAGTTAGCATTTATCTTTTTTATCTATGTTTTATAATTGACCATAATCTCATACCATCCTGTGTTTTTAAAATTTGTATATGTGATATCCTGTTGTATGTACCTCTCTGAGTTATGCTTTTGTCATTGAATGGTCAGATTTATGTTTAAGGATATATTTAAGTCTAGGTTATTCATTTTACAGTATTCACACAATAGAATCTTCTTATCCCTTGTGTGTGTGTGTGTGTGTGTGTGTGTGTGTGTGTGTGTGTGTTGGACATTTGAGTTCCTTCTAGCTTTTCTTTACAAATAATGGTGGAAGGAGCATCTTTACACTTGCAAGTTTTCTTGGCATCTATACAAGAATGTATTTCCCAAAGTGAAATTGCTGTGTTGTAGGGTATGTATATCCTCAGATTCCCTTTGGCATATTGTTAGACTAAGATTTCTTTCTACCAACCTGGGCTGTCATGCTTGGCTGCCATTCCAAACAAAAAGAGAAATCATTTGGGATAAGGTGTGCCTGGCACCTTTTACTGGGCTAACAGTGTAGCATGAACCCTGTTCTTGGTCACCACTTTCACAGCACATTAATTGCTAAAGTACCCACAGAACCAGACATTATTAACATCCCACATCATTAGTTTACTTTGTAAGGGTTTATATATCTTGACTGGAAAATAATTCTACTAGATTAAAAACATGTTACCCAGCATGCTTTGAAAAGATAAAACATAATCTCTCATTTTCTTTGAGATCAGAAATCAGTGACTGGCAGGTTGTTATTTAAATTACAAATTTTGCCAAAGTCATGAAAGCAAGTTCTAAAAACAGACAAAAATCCACTTTATCGGGATTTTATTATTTAGTTGTGTTTAATGTTTACTTCATGTAACACAACTGGATCATAGCTAATCATTCACTTGGATCTAAATGTTAATTGTGTGTTAACAGATAAAGCTTTCTCAGAATGAAAAGAGTACTTGAGTTTTATCCAAAAAATAAAGAAAAACCCCCCACAAATAACTTGTTAGATTTAAGTTTGTAGTGGCAGTTGGATGAACATGATTAAAAAGCATTAGTCTTCAGTTAAGGAGTTAATGAGTTATATATCATGAATGTTTGGAAGATAGAAAAGTATTAAAAAATGCTCATTATTATTTTAAAATGCTAAATGAATGAATATATAACATGAATATGACATCTCTGAATGACAAGTCCATGTCCAAATTATCTTTGTATCCTTTGTGGTCTGAAGCACAATACTTTGTGCATAGAAAATGCTAAATAACAATTGCTGAATGAATGAATTAATGAATGGACAAATGATGCTTGAAATGGTAACAGGAGATGCACAGATTTGTTTGCTTTCTCATTAGGAATAAAATCAGGCAACAGAATATTAAAATTAGAAAATATCCTAGGGTCATATTTGATTCTAATATAAAAGGGGTTTTTAACAGTAGATGTTTTTGTTAATTCAAAATTGGAGAGGTTATCTATTCTGTAATATTTAAAACCCATTTCTCAAAGTCGTATTTCTTCATTCAGTTTGAAACATTTAGCAAAATGACTCCTTGACACCTATAGCATCATCTAGAAAATGTTATGGGGACTTAGTTATAATTAGCTTTTAGGCTTTTTTGTGCATAACTAGGACTATTACCTAGTCCCCTGGGTCTTGCTACTACCTTGTAGTAGTACATGACAGATGTTTGGGTAGCTGTGGTCAAGCAGACTGGTCACTTCAGAATTTGAACCACAGGCAAAAGAAAACATAGTATTGAGACAGAATGCTGAAAAATGTGTAAACCAGGAAATTAAAAGGATGAGTTATGACCAACATTATTATTTTTAATGAGATAAGACAACTTTATCAGAATATACTTGCATGTAGTAAGGAAATACTGTTTCATAAAATTGTATGAATATATATATATACACCTTTTTAATATTTTATTTGTGAGAGAGAGAGAGAAAACATGAGTAGTGGGGGAAGGGCAGAGGGAGAGGGAGAAGCAGACTCCCTGCTGAGCAGGGAGCCCAAAGCCAGGCTCCATCCCAGGACCTGAGATCAAGACCTGAGCTGAAGGCAGACACTTAACAAACTGAGCCACCCAGGTGCCCCATATAAATATATTTTTGAATGCAGTTTTGTGATTCAAAATATATTTCCTCCCATGGTTACAATAAAAATATTTGGAAGCCAATCTCTTAAGAGACACAGAGGAGTAGGAATTTTAAAAAGTGACCACAATAAGTAGACAAAGGCAAAAATCAAGATAATGTGGTATTATGGAAACCAAGGATAGAGAGCATTTTTAAAAAGGAGGGAGTGGTCAACAGTATCACTTGCTATAGTAAAATTAAGTAAGATAAGGTAAGAAGGATTAATTTGATTTAGTAATAATGAGGCCATAAATGATTTTGTTTCATTTCAGCCATGAGGTGGGGGTTGATTAGGTTAACAAGTCAATGGTATTAAGGAATTAGTCAAGTAAATACATAACACTTCTTAGTTCACAAGAGGACCAAGGCTAGACTATGCTACATATCAATTCAAATCCCATGTAAAGATTTCTAAGCACAGATAACATAGAACCAGATGACTACTATGTACCAGCCACTCTTCTAAGCATTTCACATTCGTTACTCTTTACAATCACCCTGTAGAGTAAGGGTTATGACTACATCTTCATTAGATGAGGCACAGAGAAGTACTAAGGATTTAAATAAGCATGAGCACGTATCTTTTTATGGTAACTGTGGTTTGGGTCTTTTGGGGGAAAAAAAGTTTTAAGAAAATTAAAACCAAAGAGAGAGTGGTAGGGAGGAGGGAGAGTGAGAGAAGGTGAGAGACTATTTATATTCTTTCTCTTCTGTTTCTCTCTCCTTTCTCCACAAAGAAAAGTGAGGTTCATATGTTAAGTCTTAACAATCAATCCACTCCTCTAGTGCTTATCAATCATCTTTTTTAAATGTTCTTCAGGAACACTTGGTGAAGATTGCACAATTCCTCTGTCCAATGTGCAGGGGGAAGAGATGTTGTAGCACTGTTTTGAAATGAGTGAATCAGAAGTGGCTGTTTGACTTACCCTCCACCATGCACTGTTGGTATAAATTGAAGTGATTGCTGTGAATGAAGAGTTAGAAGCCATTACATGTTTGGGAGAATGTGGAGGAGGTGGCTGTGACAACTATTGGCTATGGAATTGGAAATACAATTTCACTGTGAAACATTTCCAAAGATACTGCAGGCTAAAATTTCAAAGTATCATCAGAGCATTTGGTTTTATTACTCACACTGATGTCCGTGGGCCTGAGCAGTTACAGTCTTGGCTGCTCTCTGGAACTTTGTCTGACTACTCCTGTTTCAGCCATTAGAATTTATTTGTTTCATAGTCTCTCTCTGCCCCCCATCCAAATAAACTAATCTCAAATAATTGATGTTTAGGTAACAGCAGAAAAGTAGTCCCAGAGCACAGCTACTGGCTATGAACAGTCAGCTAGAGAACGCAGATGGCTGCTCTTTGAGAAACAAATATTGCCTATGAAAGCAATTCTCTACACATGAAAGCTGATCTTGTTGACTTCCATCATAAAATTGGAGCCTTGCTCTCCCAGAAAATCTCTGACAGATAAAATAGAAACACATTTAAAGGCAACAAATTTAAAAATTATTTTTAAAACTGATTAATGCATTATATACAAATATATAACCAATGAGTTTGAAATAATAAGTTCTTTTTTGTGTTTCTTAAGTTGGCTTACATTTGAGAATTAAATTAATCAGTTCAAACAGAAAAAAAAAAACAACAACCCGCTTTTGGCTCAAAGTTTTTTCAACTACTTTCAGTCTTGATTTCCTTCACATTCTGTAACAGAATGTTGTCTATAATTCCCTTTGACTGAACAGATTAGGCTTCCTGGAAGTTTAAGAATATTCCAAGCTTATATTATTGTTTTTTAAAATAATAAGCATACTTATGTGGTTGAAGGGGAGGGAGAATATCCAGAAGCAAAAAGGAAAAACACCTAAATCTTATATAAGAAACTGAATTAATCATGTTCATATTCCATAGTTCATACTCTCTAAGAAGACATTTTGCTAAATACCATATTTATTCTATAGGTTTGTTTTTTTATTAATCTCAGCTGAACTCCACTTTATGAGTGAAATGTTACTGTCTAGATTTAGTGAGGTCAGATCTTGCCTTCATTTACTCTCTGAACTCGTCTCATTTTGAGCATCCATTTCCTTTGACTCCTTTTTGTTCTGTATTCTTCCACTTGCAAATTCTGATACACATTTAATCAGTCAGCAACTAGGCAACTGTCCCCAACTCCTAGCTGATGGACAATATTGGCCAATTAACATTACCTATTGCCACTCAAGGTCAGTAAATAAAAGATGCCCCTCTCTACAGAGAACTCATGACTACCATCTGCACCACCACCTCACCACTGTCCCTTCATTCTTGGGTGTGCTGATAGGAATATTTTATGTTCAAGAATTGTAGTGAAATACAAATGCTTGGGAATTCTGCTTTAGTTTATTTTCCTTTCTCCTGAATCTGGGCCAGTCTTATGACTGCTTCACCAATAGAAAGAAAAGTGACACTGTCTGTTCTAGGCCTAGATTTTAAGAAGACTTGTGGCTTAGGGCGCCTAGGTGGCTCAATCATTTAAGCAACCAACTCTTCATTTTGACTCAGGTCATGATCTCAGGGCCATGAGATGAAGCCCCGTGTCAGGCTCCACGATTCTCTCTCTTCTTGAGATTCTCTCTCTCCCTCTCTGTCTGCCCCTCCCCTCGCTTGCACATGCACACTCTCTTTCCCTAAATAAATAAATAAATAAGTAAATAAATAAATAAATAAAATCTTTTAAAAGCATATTCTTAAAGTATATTCTTTAAATGCATGCTGCTGGGATGCATTCTCTTGGACATCAGCTGACATGCTGTGAGAACCCCAGCCTCGTGAAGAGGAGACGTGCAGGTGTTCCAGACGATGGCCCCAGCTGAGCTCTCAGCCAATAGCTGGCATCAGCTGCCAGCTATGTGAATGAACCGTCTTGGATGTTCCAGACCAACTGAACCCTCAAATGACTACAGCCTCATCCAACAACAGGTGGAGGAGTAGAAGTACCCAGCTACCCAGCTAGCTGCCTGGCCTAGTCAACTTGCAGAATTGTGAGAGAAGATACAATGGTGGCATTTTAAGCCATTAGGTTTTAGGGTGACTCATTACACAGCAATAGATAACAGAAACAGCAATGTTTATTTAGTTATGGTATTAGGGACTAGAAATGTCAAGATGAGGAGAAAGGGGGATTATATCATGAGACCCTGTCAGTGCAGTTCTTCTCCAGTTTGCTTCTCTTTGTCTAGCACGTTCTGTCTAGTCTAGTCGTATGACGAAGCACTGAGCTCTCCTTCCTTTTGGGTGTTGGTAACTACCCTGTCTCCCTTCTTCCCTTTGAAAATCAGTCCTAGGTACAAGAAGGACTCTTAGGCCTGCCTAGGCTGGGCAAAAGAACCTCATTAATCCTGATTACGCTTGTAAGGTTCTGCAATGGGGTTTGCTTGCCAAAGCTTTCAATAAGGCTCCTTATCAGATGTTCTTTACCCATAAACCTTCCTCAGGGAACCTGAGAAAGGCATCTGTAGCAGAATCCAGTTTAGGTATTCATGATCCTGAGCCCTGGCTGTTTTCACGCTCTTCCCATCTTATCACGACCATTATCAATTCGGCTTTTTAGAGAAAAGGATTATGTGTTTATGTGCCCATTTCCCCCAGTAAGCCCATAGCCTCCTAGGGGGCAGCATTCATGGTTTATGCAGTTCTGCCTCTAGCTTCTGAAAAACAGTGTCACATAGCCCTCAGCAGAAATGTATGGAGCTAAACTGGAGCCTGGAACATTGAAGAACACACTCAATTTATTTGTCTTCTAGCTTCAAGTAATTAGGAGCCTGGCTATGTTCTGTCCTTGAACTTATGACTAAAACTCATTAATTAATTAACCTGAACAGATCTTTATATTGGCAACCTCCTTCCCATGACTTGTATCACCTGGTGCTTACTTTCGGGTATATTTTGGATATAGGAACATTCACTTGCAAACACAAGAACGACATATATATATAAATGTCTTTGTGTTAACTATTCCATTCTTTTAAGGTCCAATAATTTCTTGACTGTTATGTGGCTGTCAATCAGTATTTTGATATTACTTCATAAAGACTTATTTCAGTGTTTCATCACTTTGCAAGTACTACATTTGGCTAAATTAGATGTAAAAATATTATCAGTTTTCTAGTACTTTTGTTTTCTGATCAGTTTGGGGATTATTGCAGTGTTCTCTATTACCCTAGATTCAGGGACACTTGTTAATGTTCTCTCTGTGCCCATTCCATTCCAGTGTAATTTATTCTCACATCCAAATTTGCATTTTATGTCATTGTTTTGATTGTAGTACAAAAATGAAAGTGTCAACGCATACTGTAAAATCCTCATTCTTTTTAATAATCTTTTTCATCCTTGAAGCATTTAATCCTCCATTTTTTAAAAAATGTACTTACCATTTTTTTTAATGTATCGCCAATTCAACTCCTTCATTATGTTGGTTGGTCATGAACAATGCACAAAAGAAATGATGGACTAAATGGATCTTTTTTTGCCCAAATGTTTTCTTGATCCAGCAAACCACTGAAGCAACTTTAAGATGTTTAAAATGGGCAGTTTGTGCTAGATACTACCCTCTACTTGACTCTTTGGATCCACATTATACTTTTGTTTCCCATCCTGCTCTGTGCTTGGGAGGCTGTCTTCTACTGACTTAAACAGTGGGCTCCATTGCCTGGTTTCCAGTTGGGTTCAGCCTATGGGAAGTACCGGAAGTAAATCCGATGATGGAAAGATAAAGAAGCTCTGGTTTGTTTCCTTTAAGCTTGTCTATGCTTATAAATTGTTTCTTTGGTAAATTGTCTTTGATTACTCCTACTGTGCCACCTCCTTCTTGCCAGAAATCTTGAGGGTTAATGTCCCAAGTATTTGTAAGTCATCTTCATTTTTTTTTCAAAGATCTTATTTATTTATTTGACAGAGACAAAGCAAGAGAAAGAACAGAAGCAGGGGGAGTGGGAGAGGGAGAAGCAGGCTTCCTGTGGAGCAGGGAGCCTGATGCAGGGCCCGATCACAGGACCCTGGGACCATGACCTGAGCCGAAGGCAGACGCTTAACAACTGAGCCACCCAGGTGCCCCTCATCTTCAATTTTTAAACTACAGAGAACTTTGAGTTGTATGTTCCATAAGAGTTAGAGCCATAGCCTATAAATCTAGGCAAGATCATGGAAAATATGTATGTCTGATAGTGAATATGAAAAAGTCATTGAATCACTCTTCTCCAAATCACTACAACTACAACCCCAGGGATACTCCTTTTCTAACAAGTCTTTGAAGAACTTACTTCACTTGTGCCTGACAAACAAAACTATTTTTTTCCATGTGGCCAATCATGCTTATTCCTCTCTTCCATATCTTTACCGCTCTCTCTTTACTGCTTCATTTACATTTTTCCTGGTTCTCAGATGTTCATGTTGTAATCCCAGCTTTGAAGATTTCATGTGAACATAACTACAAAATAAGATTTAGTTTTTTCCTTTTAAAAAATGCTTAAGACCTGCTATAGATTCCTACCATAATTCTCAGCATTGTAATCAGTCATTTGAACACCTAAATTATCTAAGCTTCTGAACTTCAGTACTTATAATCCATGTTTAAGGAACTATTCTTTTTCTTTTTTCTTTTTCTTTCTTTCTTTCTTTTTTTTTGATATTAGAGCTGTTCTTCTTTCATAAAGGTTTAACATGCTTTTATGGTCAGGTTGCACTTTTCTTTGTTTTGCTGTTTTTGTCCCACCCTTACTTTTTTCCAGCTGTTAGGGGCCTTGTTACGATTTCCTTTATCGAAGTATTTATATTTCTTTGCTATTTATTTTCAAATTTCAGTGTATAGGGCTTGTAACAGCTTATAACTAGATATACTACAATATATTTTACATAAGTTACAAGATAACTTTCATTATCCCTAGTAGAAACCAAGCAATTTTAAAAATGAATTTATTTTTAAATTCCAGTATAATTAATGGACATTGTTATATTACCTTCAGGTGTACAATATAGAAGTGACTCAACACTTCTATAAAACACCCAGCGCTCATCGTGATAAGTGTGCTCTTAATCCCCATCACCTATTTCACCCATCCTCCGACCTCTACCTCTCCTCCGGTAACCACCAGTTTGTTCTCTATAGTTAAGAGTCTGGTTTTTTGTTTGTCTGTTTTTTTTCTCTGTTTGTTTTGTTTCTTAAATTCCACACGAGTGAAATCATATGATATTTGTCTTTCTCTGACTGACTTATTTCACTTAGCATTATATCCTCTAGATCCAACCATGTTGTTGCAAATGGCAAGATTTCATATCTGTTTATGGCTGAGTAATAGTCGAGTGTGTGTGTGTGTGTGTGTGTGTGTGTGTGTATGTGTGTGTGTGTATCTCACAACTTCTCTACCCATTCATCTATTGATGGACATTTGGATTGAGAAGACAGGCAATTTTGTTAAACCTATATCATAACAAGTGAAATTGATAGAAGAGGAATTTTAAGTCCCATTTATCTAGTTATAAAAAGAAATAAATTGCATATCTATGTATCTATGAATCTATGCATTTCTCTATCTATATCTTGGTCAGCTTGTGGACCATCTCATCTACTTAATGGAAACCCAGATTTCCCTGTTTTGATTATGAACTTAAAAATCCACAGATTCCCGAGAGTTAAATATTGACAGAAACCTAGTTCTCCTGCATGTTACCTTTAGGTTTCTTTTTTGATTAACTTCTAACACTCTTCTGGTCCTTTGATGAGTTTCTCTAATTCAGACTCATTACATCAGAAAAGGATGTAAAGAAATGTAAAGAAATAGACGTATGTATGTAAAGAAATAGATACATACATACATACATGAAGAAAAATGAAAACTCCAACTTCTATTATTATCTTTAACATGGTTATTCTACTTTATTTCAGTAATTTATAAGACTTGATTTTTTTTCCCTCATTAGGAGAAAAGAGATATTTTGACTACCCTAAGGAAATGGTGAGTATTTGATGATATGCTATCTTTATAGTATTCTAAATCATTTGTATGACAGTCATTTCTAAATATTAAGGATTATGCTATTATTGCACCAGAATTATAGAAATAATGTTTACTACAAGTAACCATTTTTACAACTACTTTTCAAGTTAGAACCTCTTCGTAACAAAGTGCTAGATGTATATTTAAGCGATCCGTTTAAAACTGTATTTTCCACAATCTTTGAAATTCCTCTCAACACAGCAGGCTTAACAGTAGAGTCATTCCTAGAAGAAAAATGTTTCTATGATGCAAGAGGAAGAAATTCATTTTACTATTCCAAGACAAAAACATAATGTCCATAGATTTCCTATTTTAGAAAACTAACAAGTCAATTAGCATACTTATCTCAGTAAGAATCTCCTTTTCCTTTTCTTCCTCCTCCTTATTTATCAAATGAAATGTATGAATTTTAATTTAGAATGTAAAAAAAAAAAGGATGTTTATGGTCATTTTTACCCAACACTTATAAGCTCTTCATAGGAACAACTCTGGGCAACAGTTGTTATTACTACGTTTAGTTTAAAGCTGTCTTCCCAACCAAGTTGACTGATTCCAAGATCAGTGCTCTTTCCAGGTCATCCTAGTGGATGTGTAAAGACTGATCTTTTCCATTTTCACAGGGATTCTAAGGAGAATAAACTTCCTAATTAAGCATAATTTACAATGGAAACAATTTGGGTGATGGGCAATTGCACTCCTCTCCAAAAACTTTATTTGACACTTCCTAGAGAAACAGGGTGTAGCAGGATTTTCTTGCACTTTACTGCCAAGTCATGCTTTTGGTATGTAGTGATACTACTGGAATACTTGTTTCACCCTGTTGATTTCTTCCTGATTGCAGTCTTATGACATTGGCTTAAGCTGATTTTTTTTCTGTTTCTAAGTATTTCTAAATTTTGCTGTTATACACGCCTATATTTTAAAGTTAGAAAGATGTTGAAATATGATCCTCAATCTAAAGAGTAACTATGAATCTTTCTTCAGTTACTTCTTTATAGCAGTCTGTCTTCACTGAATCTTGCCTTTTCTATTGGCTTCTTCTTTATCAGTTCTGAATTGTCTCATTATATTTAATCACAGTCTCACTAAAAACCCACATATAATATTAACTTGAGGAGACTATAATCCCAACCTCTTTATAAGCCAAATTATAAGCTTTGTACTATAACATATATTTATACCATGTATTACCTGGCATCCATATAATATGCTCTATATACTCAATTTCCTAGAACACAAGAATTTTGTTCTCCAAAACATGATACTCAATTGGTTACTAGTCTTCAAAGTCCTTTTCTCACACACCTTAGTACCTACTTTTGATGCTGGTTTCAGCCTTATTTAATAGTCCTCAGCTTTCATTTAATAGTATCTTCAACCCAATTCCTACATGGAAGGTTTTAATCTTAACACCTATCACTGAATTATTAACTGCTTCCCTTTGAGTAATTTCTTTGGTACCTCTCATTCTCCAAAAATTTACTCTTCTTTCTAACTCTTGTAGAGAACAGAATTTCAAAATCAAATGTTAGTAAAAAGTAGTTATGAACTCTTAGACATTTGGTTTCTGGATAGAAGCACAAATTCTATTCTATATTTTATATTCATATTTATATTCTATATTTCTACCATAGACTCAGTTTCCTAAATTTTGGGTATGGGTAGAAAATGCAGTACTGGGGCACCCAGGTGGCTCAGTCGGTTAAGCGTCTGACTCTTGATTTTAGCTCAGGTCATGATCTCAGGATTATGAGATTAAGCCCTGCATTGGGCTCCCTGCTGGGCATGGAGGCTGCCTGAGATTCTCTCTCCCTCTCTCCCTGCCCCTCTTTCCCTGCCCCTGTTCTAAATAAATAATTTTCAATCTTAAAAAAAAAAAAGAAAGAAAGAAAATGCAGTACTAAATCTATAAGTTTGGTAGTGAGCAGCTCTCAGAAGGTTGTTAGATTTGTCCTGTGCACTATAGCAGGCAATACCAAGACATTTTATTGGTGATGATCCTTTTATTCTGGGATAGGGAGCGTCCCTTCCTTTGTCTAGCTCTACTCTCCATTACCCAGGAATAAATCCATCCCCTCACCCAGAGTACCTATAACCAAAAAACAACTCTCTAAACCTGTTCCAAGATTCAAGGATTGATTTTAAAGCATAAAATACATGACAAAAATCAAAGGAAAGTGATAAAAACATCTTCCAGGCCTCCTAAAGGTACTGCATGTAGGGAAGGGAAGACTCTGAAATTTAGTACATGACTTGAGATGTACATCATGCTCAGCCTGGCTCCGCCGGCTGTTTGTCACCTTCTAGAGACTCAAAACTAGAAATTCAAGGCAAAAGGGTGAAAAGGAAAAGGAGAGAAGATACTGTGGAAATCATATAATGAGAAAAGCTAAGCTTAGCATACCACACAAACTTTTTCCCATCTCTTGCCTTGAAGAACTGAGCTTGGCAAATATCTCCATTCTCACTTTGATTTTTGAAAATGGAATTTGACTTTGTTAGTGGGTTTTTTTCCTAAGATTTAGGCATTTTTTTTCAATTTGATGTTCTTATAAATTCAGATACTGATTTTCATATGTGCTCTAAAGAGAATCTTTCTAATTCAACAAGATCCTTTGCTTCCAGAACTAGTTAAGAACAATATACATCCTATGAAAACTTTCCAAGGATCTATTCTACACAGGAATGGAGGTTTCTTTGGTTTAAAGATATGAACTCAGTCTTTAAGTATTGACAAGAATAGAAGACCTGTGGAATAGGAAGTGCTATTTGGTAGATAATGTTTTAGGGCAGGCTTTGAGTAACAATGTAACATTTTTTGGTGAAGTGAATGTAGTCATAACATTTGATGGCCAGACCAACCTTGATGTCAAGTTTTGGGTCTTATTCAGCATTCGATACTCAGTTCCTTGTATGGAACTTGACACAGAGTAGAAGTTCAGTGAATATTTGCTTGCCATGTTTCAAGACTATCTAGTACAGACACTTCATCTTCTGTTTCATTTGTATTTCCCATAAAGTCATATAAATTGTGGTGGTCCTGTAAATACTAGGGGCTCAAAGAGTCTGACTAATGAGAGAATTTTTAATTTCTAATTAGCTGGACTAGGTAAAATGACTTGTTTGAGAGTGAAACATTTTTCCCCTCTGTTCTCCAGTGCTATAAATTTATCTTGGCAATGGGGCAAAATTTACTCCTGAAATAAGTTTACCTGTGTGGTTTAATTAGCTTCAGTCATACCCCAGTAGTTCCTTTGGTCTTGTTTTTATATAAGAGCTTAGATTCCTAAAGTCATATACTTAATGCTTATTTTTGAAGGTATCCAACACCCTTCTTCCCTCAAATGTTTTCAATTTCTGGGGTTTTCTTATTGTTTCACAGGGTGTTTGAGATTTATAAAACCTTAGGTATCATTTGGCTTAAATTGATGAAGAAATTGAAATTCAGAGTAATAAAGGAGGAATATAGAATTATCATCTATTATAAATCAAATATGTCCTGGACATTATGCTATATTCCATGTGTACATCATCTATTTTATATTTTCAAGGTAAACTTTATTTTGTAGATGGACATCTATTTAACTTTTACTCCCCTGGCCAAGAAGAAAATAGTTAAAAACTTGTTGGCATACATTCATTGAAAATTATTTTAATCACCAGAGGGATTAATACATGTTCTTAGAAACCATATAAAAATTAAGGGATTAAAACCCAATTAAAAGAGTCAGATTTTGATTGATGAACTATTCTTTTCTCAATTTCCTTGATCCAGGAGGCAGCCTTAACATTCCCTTTACCCATAAAACACAGTGTTATTTTTAAATCAATATGCAGAGGCATATCCTAGCATAACCCATTCTCTCCTTTGATTCTTTCCTTACTTAATTCCAGGTAGACGTATATCCAATTAAAAGATTACAATTGCCCCTCCTTTGTATCTAAGGATAAAGGCTGAGATTTTTACAGATATTGGAGAAGGCTTATTAGAAAGCTATTTTTTCCCCTTTCCCCTTCCTATAGTTTTCTGTCTGGATCATGAAGATGATGACTGGGTCTCTAGAGGACAGAGAGAGCCTGGCTTTCTGATGGCACTGGAGAGCTGCCATACAAGCCTTAGCTGCCCACTGCTAAACTTCTTCGTAAGATAAATCCATATGTGTTTAATCCACTATTGTCAGATTTCTATTACTAGCCACAATCCCCCACTGATACACAACCTATGACAGATTTGGAAGAGCTCATTACTGTTTTTAAACTGTGCTCCATCATTTTGTGGTTTCTTGATGTTGTCCAGGGGTTCACCTGGGAAGGGCTGGATAGATGGAGGGCATTAATCTCAACTCATCTGTGTCTGTCCAGTGAAAAGACTTCTAATTCCATGTTTTATTACTTAGATATCTAATGTGGCATTTCACCTGAACCAAGGCCCCACACCTTAAACTAATTTGAAAAACACCGAGTTTTAAATTGAAGTTTTCATCATAAAATTGCTAAAACAATTACTGTGTTTTAGGCATTCTTCCGTGTGCTTAACATATAATAAATCTGTTGACTCTCTCAGTAACGCTGTGAAGCAAGTGGTATTACTGTTCCCATCCTGTACACACGAAAACCAAGGCACAGAAATATTAACTTGTGCGAGACTGCACATCTTCTATGTGACACAGCTGAGATTCAAACCTGGCAGCTCGTTCCAAAATCCAAACTTTAATTACCATCCTGCCTCTACACATGTCACTAAATTAATGCTCATGAGGTATAAGTGATTTTCTCAAGTTCAAACAAAGTTTGTGGGAGACCTGAACCAAGCTCCTAGGTTACTTAAGCCTGCTCCAGAAGACCAAGCAGAATCCTCCTTCTGGTCTTCATTATTTCTATATGACACAAGAAACTGCAAAGTCACTTTTCTCACTGCTGCTGTTATAAATGAATGACACGCATCACAAATAAATTCAACTTTCAGCTTTCTGCTTTTTTGTTATGTTAATCACCATACATTACATCATTAGTTTTTGATGTAGTTTTCCATGATTCATTGTTTGCGTATAACACCCAGTGCTCCATGCAGAATGTACCCTCTTTAATACCCGTCACCAGGCTAACCCCACCCCCCCACCCCTCTAGAAACCTCAGTTTGTTTTTCAGAGTCCATGGTCTCTCATGGTTCGTCTCCCCACAAAGAACAAATGATCCAATCAAGAAATGGGCAGAAGACATGAACAGACATTTTTCCAAAGAAGACATCCAAATGGCCAACAGACACATGAAAAAGTGCTCAACATCGCTTGGCATCAGGGAAATCCAAATCAAAACCTCAATGAGATATCACCTCACACCAGTCAGAATGGCTAAAATTTCTGCTTCTTTTTAAACATAGTTCTCCTGAATAGTGTAGCAGTGACACCACACTTGGCTGAAATCTTTTCTATTTCTACTCCCCAGCTTTCTTGTAAACATTAGTATCATCGCTCTCTAAATACTTCAAACCTTCAATTAATCCCCAACGGAAAAGTTTTAGGAATTATAGAATACAAGCTGTCTAGTCTCAGACAGCTGGTAAAATCTGTGTTCAGGCCCTACTGCACGAGATCTACTTAAATAAGCAACAACTAACTATGGCTCATCTGCCACCATTTCTTCTTCTAATGCATTAAAAAAATCTAGTTTCATGACTATGTCCTTATAAAACCACCAATGCACAATATTACATGGCATATTTTCTATTAGAATTTAGAATTCTAATTATAAAGTTAGAAATTCTGGTTGCATACAAGGAAAAGAATTTGGTTTTCTGGGGGAATTTGTGCATGCAAACATTTCTCCAAATGCACATATTATGCTTCTATTAATTAAACCCCACAGAATTTTATGAACTCAACAAAAGTCATAATTTTTTCTTGATTCAGTGATTAAGATTTCTCTTAGGTCTTTCATTTATACTAAATGTTGAATGTAATTTTCTTACAATAGGAACAAAATTCCAAAATAAAGGAAACAATGTACATTTGGGATAGTAGCGATGTCATCTCTTGGTTATATTCACTACTAATGGCAAAGACAGTCCTTGTTTACCACTTAGCTCTGTTCTAAAAATATGAAAGAAGGGTACTTCTTTATAGAACTTTCATAGTTGTGAAGTTAGATTAACCTCATAATTCTGCTGAGTAGCTTTGTAGAATGATGCAAGCTTTATAGAAATAGTGGTTAGACAGATGACTTTGTAAGTTTCCTTTAAACGGACTTAGTTTCAAATTACATCAATTTGAAAAGACACTCACCTCACTTTTCAATTTTCCTAGATTTACTGGTGTTATTATTCATGAGTGAAAGGTGAAAAAGGTTCATAGAATGGAATTATTAGTCACCCAAAACTGCGTTTTCCTGAATTGACTTAGTATCACAATCATCTGAGAACTTCTTTGTAGGATATATTTCTAAATGAGCCCCAGGATTGCAGACTTAGAACATCTGGGGGTGGGCCCAGGCCTTGTCATTTTAAAAGCTCTTCCAGTGACTCTGATGTGCAGTCAGGTTTGTAAACCCGGATTTAGAGGGGGGGGAAAAACTGCCTTAGTCATGAGAAATATGAAATACTCTAAAATAGAAAAGATCGATTTTATTAAAAAAAAATCATGCTTTAAAAGTCAGGAATTTGTGTTTCATAATGGTTAATACTATAGATAATTTGTAAATATACGTAAATAGGAAGACATGTAACAATACTATAAATATGTGTGTTATCTTCTCGTTTCCAATGAGTCCTTCATTTTAAAACTTAGAAATGTATTTATGAAGTCTTAAGAGGGGGAAAGAGTGGTTGAGAGGAAAAAGTAAGAGAAAGGGTGGAGGAATGAGGAAGAGAAAATGTGGAAACCAATTTTCTTAATTACAAAAGATTACAGGGTTAGCACGGAAAGCTTAGAACACAGACATACAAAAGGTAAACATATATAACCATTATTAGCATTTAAAAATAGATTTCTAAAATTTCTATTAAACATATAGGTACAGATATAGAGGAGGAGCAAGATGGCAGTGGAGTAGGAGACCTAATTTTCGTCTGGTCCCAGGAATTCAGCTAGATACAGATCAAACCATTCTAAACACCTATGAACTCAACAGGAGATCGAAAAAAAGAATAGCAGCAACACTCTGAACAGAAAAGCGACCACTTGCTGGAAGGTAGGACGTGTGGAGAAGTGAATCCGAGGCGATATTCGGGAAGATAGACCGTGGGGGGAGGGAGCTGCTACGGGCAAGTGAGAGAGCAGCAGAGCACAAAATCAGAACTTTTAGAAGTCTGCTCCACTGAGGGACTTTGCTCCAGTGGCTAAGAGGGGGGTGGAACCCTCACTGGAACAGTGTGGTCTCAGGACCCTTGGGGTCACAGAAAGACCCGGGGTGCCTGAGTGTGGCAGAGCTCCCAGGTATCAGAGTGGGGAAGCCGGCTGCAGAGACGGAGCCAAGGGGTGGGCTCTCAGCTTGGGGTTGCCATAAACCGTGATCCATGGCACAGTCGGGCCACTCCTCCTCCAGCAGGGACACAACAAGCGGCAGATCCGGGAAGACTCCCCTTCCTCCCATGGGAGGAGCAGCGCAGGAGCGCACTACAGGAACCTGCCAGTTTGGAGACTCCAAACGGGGTTGTATGCCCGAGATAGAAAGGTTCAGTCACAGGCCAGGGGAGCACGGAGTGTGGACAGAGACCGGGAAGATGGGAGTGACTGACTGCTTTTCTCTGGGAGCTCACTGAGGAGTAGGACCCCGAGTTCTCGGCTCCTCCAGGGCGGAGATTGGGAAGCCACCATTTTCACTCTTGTCCTCCAAAGCTGTACCGAGAGCTTGCAGGGAACAAAAGCTCCCGAGAGCAAACCCGAGCAGATTACTTAGCCCGGCCCCAGCAAGGGCAGGGCAATACCACCTTGGCAAAGACATGTGGGAACCACAGCAACAGGCCCCTCCCCCAGAAGATCAGCAAGAACAGCCAGCCAAGACCAAGTTTACCGATCAATGAGAACAGCAGAACTCCAGCACTAGGGGAATAATGTACATAGAATTCATGGCTTTTTTCCCCATGGTTCTTTAGTCTTTCAAGGTTAACTTTTTAAATTTTCTTTTTTTCTTTTTCTATTTTTTTAAATTTCTCTTTTTTCCTTTTTCAACCAATCTCTTATCTTTATTTTTTTTACAAAACCTTTTAAGATTTTCATCTTTGCAGTCATATTCTATCCCTTCATCATATTTACCCTTATTTTTGTACACATATAAGTTTTCCTTTCTTTAAATTTTGGGAGGCAGTTTCTTCTAACAGACCAAAATACGCCCAAAATCTAGTGTGTGGCACTGATCTATTCACCAACTTGATCATATTTGATCATATTCTTTTTTTTTTCCTTTTTTCTTTCTTTCCCTTTCTTTTCCCCTGGTTTCAGGTATCTTCTGATTTGTTTAGTGTATATTTTTCTGGGGTCGTTGTTACCCTGTTAGCATTTTGTTCTCTCATTCATCTGTTCTCCCCTGGACAAAATGACAAGACAGAAAAACTCACCTCAAAAAAAGAAAAAGAGGCAGTACCAACTGCCAGGGATGTAAATACGGACATTAGTAAGATGTCAGAACTAGAGTTCAGAATGACGATTATAAAGATACTAGATGAGCTTGAAAAGAGCATGGAAGATACTAGAAAAACCCTTTCTGGAGAAATAAAAGAACTAAAATCTAACCAAGTCGAAATCAAAAAGGCTATTAATGAGGTGCAATAAAAAATGGGTACACTAACTGCTAGGATAAATGCAGCAGAAGAGAGAATTAGTGATATAGAAGACCAAATGATGGAGAATAAAGAAGCTGAGAGAAAGAGAGATAAACAACTTCTGGATAAAGAGGGCAGAATTCGAGAGATAGTGATATCATAAGACAAAACAATATTAAAATAATTGGGATCCCAGAAGAAGAAGAAAGAGAGAGAGGGGCAGAAGGTATATTGGAGCAAATTATAGCAGAAAACTTCCCTAATTTGGGGAAGGAAACAGGCATCAAAATCCAGGAGGCAGAGGGCACCTGGGTGGCTCAGTTGGTTGAGTGACTGCCTTCAGCTCAGGTCTTGATCCTGGAGTGCTGGGATGGAGTCCCACATCGGACTCCCTGCTCAGTGGGGAGTCTGCTTCTCCCTCTGACTCTACCCCTCTCCTGCACTCTCTCTCTCTCTAAAAAACAAAATCCAGGAGGCAGAGAGAACCCCCCCTTAAAATCAATAAAAATAAGTCAACACCCCGACATCTAATAGTAAAACTTACAATTCTCAGAGATAAAGAGAAAATTCTGAAGGCAGCTCAGGACAAGAGGTCTATAACCTACATTGGTAGAAATATCAGATTGGCAACAGACCTATCCACAGAGACCTGGCAGGCCAGAAAAGACTGGCATGATATATTTAGAGCACTAAACGAGAAAAATATGCAGCCAAGAATACTATATCCAGCTCAGCTCTCATTGAAAATAGAAGGAGATATAAAAAGCTTCCAGGACAAACAAAAACTAAAAGAATTTGCAAACACGAAACCAGCCCTACAAGAAACATTGAAAGGGGTCCTCTAAGCAAAGAGAGAACCTAAAAGTAACAGACCAGAAAGGAACAGAGACAATATATAGTAAAAGTCATCTTACAGGCAATACAATGGCACTAAATTCATATCTTTCAATAGTTACCCTGAATGTAAATGGGCTAAATGCCCCAATCAAAAGACACAGGCTATCAGATTGCATAAAAAAACAAGACCCATTGATAAGCTGCCTGCAAGAGACCCATTTTAGACCCAAAGACACCTCCAGATTGAAAGTGAGGGGGTGGAAAACCATTTACCCTGCTAATGGACACCAAAGGAAAGCTGGGGTGGCAATCCTTATATCAGACAAATTAGATTTTAAACCAAAGACTATAATAAGAGACGAGGAAGGACACTATATCATACTTGAAGGGTCTAGCCAACAAGAAGATCTAACAATTGTAAATATCTATGCCCCTAACGTGTGAGTAGCCAATTATATAAGCCAATTCATAACAAAATCAAAGAAACACATTGACAATACAATAATAATAGGGGACTTTAAGAACAGGAGAATGGATCAATGAAACTAGGAACTGGTTCTTTGAAAGAATTAATAAGATTGATAAAACCCTGGCCAGACTTATCAAAAAGAAAAGAGAAATGACCCAAATCAAGAAAATCATGAATGAAAAGGAGAGATCACAACCAACACCAAAGAAATACAAACAATTATAAGAACATATTATGAGCAATTATATGGCAGCAAATTAGATAATCTGGAAGAAATGGATGCATTCCTGGAGATGTATCAACTACCAAAACTGAACCAGGAAGAAACAGAAAACCTGAACAGACCCATAACCTCTAAGGAAATTGAAGTAGTCATCAAAAATCTCCCAAGAAAGAAGAGCCCAGGGCCAGCTGGCTTCCAGGGGAATTCTACCAAACATTTAAAGAAGAATTAATACCTATTCTTCTGAAACTATTCCAAAAACTAAAAATGGAAGGAAAACTTCCAAACTCATTTTATGAGGCCAGCATTATCTTGATCCCCAAATCAAACAAAGACTCCTTTCAAAAGGAGAATTACAGACCAATCTCCCTGATGAACATGGATGCAAAAATTCTCACCAAAATACGAGCCAATAGGATCCAACAGTACATTAAAAGGATTATTCACCACAACCAAGTGGGATTTATTCCTGGGCTGCAAGGTTGGTTCAACATCTGCAAATCAATCAATGTGATACAACACATTAATAAAAGAAAGAACAAGAACCATATGATCCTCTCAATAGATTCAGAAAAAGCATTTGACAAAGTATAGCATCCTTTCTTGATTAAAACTCTTCAGAGTGTAGGGATAGCGGGGTACATACCTCAATATCATAAAAGCCATCTATGAAACACCCACAGCGAATATCATTCTCAATGGGGAAAATCTGAGAGCTTTCCCCCTAAGGTCAGGAACATGGCAGGGATGGCCACTATCACCACTGCCATTCAACATAGTACTAGAAGTCCTAACCACAGCAATCAGACAACAAAAAGAAATCAAAGGCATCCAAAACGGCAAAGAAGAAGTGAAACTCTCACTCTTTACAGATGATATGATACTTTATGTGGACAACCCAGAAGACTCCACCCCAAAACTGCTAGAACTCATACAGGAATTCAGTAAAGTGGAAGGATATAAAATCAATGCACAGAAATCGGTGGCATTCCTATACACCAACAACAAGACAGAAGAAAAAGAAATTAAGGAGTCAATACCATTTACAATTGCACCCAAAACCATAAGATATCTAGGAACAAATCTAACCAAAGAGGCAAAGAATCTGTACTCAGAAAAGTATAAAATACTCATGAAAGAAATTGAGGAAGACACAAACAAATGGAAAAACGTTCCATGCTCATGGATTGGAAGAACAAATACTGTGAAATGTCAATGCTACCTAGAGCAATCTACACATTTAATGCAATCCTTATCAAAATACCATCAAATTTTTTCAAAGAAATGGAACAAATGATCCTAAAATTTGTACAGAACCAGAAAAGACCCCGAATAGCCAGAGGAAAGTTGAAAAAGAAAAGCAAAGCTGGTGGCCTCACAATTCCAGACTTCAAGGTCTTTTACAAAGCTGTCGTCATCAAGACAGTATGGTACTGGCACAAAAACAGACACATAGATCAATGGAACAGAATAGAGAGCTCAGAAATGGACCCTCAACTCTATGGTCAACAAATCTTTGACAAAGCAGGAGAGAATGTCCAATGGAAAAAAGACAGTCTCTTCAACAAATGGTGTTGGGAAAATTGGACAGCCACATGCAGAAGAATGAATCTGGACCATTTCCTTACACCACACACAAAAATGACAAAAAATGGATGAAAGACCTCAATGTGAGACAGGAGCCCATCAAAATCCTGGAGGAGAACACAGGCAGCAATCTCTTCCACCTCAGCTGCAACAACTTCTTCCCAGGAACATCGCCAAAAGCAAGGCAAGGGAAGCAATGGCAAAAATGAACTATTGGGACTTCATCAAGATAAAAAGCTTCTGCACAGCAAAGGAAACAGTAAACAAAACCGAAAGACAACTGACAGAATGAGAGAAGACATTTGCAAATGACATATCAGATAAAGGGCTAGTATCCAAATTCTATAAAGATCTTATGAAACTCAATACCCAAAGTCCAAATAATCCAATCAAGAAATGGGCAGAAGTCATGAACAGACATTTTTCCAAAGAAGACATCCAAATGGCCAACAGACACGTGAAAAAGTGCTCAACATTGCTCGGCATCAGGGAAATCCAAATCAAAACCTCAATGAGATACCACCTCACACCAGTCAGAATGGCTAAAATTAACAAGTCAGGAAACGACAGATGTTGGCAAGGATGCGGAGAAAGGGGAACCCTCCTACACTGTTGGTGGGAATGCAAGCTGGTGCAACCACTCTGGGAAACAGTATGGAGGTTCCTCAAAAAGTTGAAAATAGAGCTGCCCTATGACTCAGCAATTGCACTACTCGGTATTTACCCCAAAGATACCAATGTAGTGATCCGAAGGGGTACATGCACCCTGATGTTTCTAGCAGCAATGTCCACAAGAGCCAAACTAGGAAAAGAGCCAAGATGTCCATCAACAGATGAATGGAAAAGAAGATGTGGTACACACACACACACACACACACACACACACACACACACACACACACAATGGAATATTATGTAGCCATCAAAAAAAGAAATCTTGCCTTTTGCAATGACATGGATAGAAGTAGAGGTATTATGCTAAGCGAAGTAAGTCAATCAGAGAAAGACATGTATCATATGATCTCACTGATATGAGGAATTCTTAATCTCAGGAAACAAACTGAGGGTTGCTGGAGTGGTGGGGGGGTGGGAGGGATGGGGTGGCTGGGTGATAGACATTGGGGAGGGTATGTGCTATGGTGAGCACTGTGAATTGTGTAAGACTGATGAATCACAAACTTGTACCTCTGAAACAAATAATACATTACATTTGTAAAAAAAAAAAGAGAGAGAGGGAGAGAGTATAGTAGGAAGGGACAAATGAAGGGGGGGAATCAGAGGGGGAGACGAACCATGCGAGACTATGGATTTTGAGAAACAAACTGAGGGTCCTAGAAGGGAGGGGGATGGGGGAATGGGTTAGCCTGGTGATGGGTATTAAAGAGGGTACGTACTGCATGGAGCCCTGGGTGTTATACACAAACAGTGAATCATGGAACACTACATCAAAAACTAATGATGTAATGTATTGTGATTAACATAACATAATAATAATAATAAAAGAAAACAAACTAATGATGTAATGTATGGTGATTAACATAATAAAATAAAATTTAAAAATAGTTAAACATAAGTTTACCATTAAAAAAAACAAAAAGCTTATAGGTTCAAAATAAATTTGGGATCATACTACATATGATATAATTTTATTTTTGTTCCATTTAGCATTATTGAGATGAGTTTTTCAATTCATTGAACTTTGCTCTATGACTTGATTTTTAATGGCAGCATAATATTCTAGTGCATGAATGAATATTTATTTCATCAATTCTTATTTTAGAAATTTTGTTTCCCCATTTTTAATATTATAAACAGTGTTGTTATAACTATCATTGCATGTAACCTTTAAATGTATTACTATTTGCTTGGAATAAATTACTAGAAGTGTACTAGTTGGATCAAAAATTTAGTATTTTTAAGGATTTGGATACATATTTTTACATTACTCTTTTAGAAAAGTTACACCAATTTACACTGTTAGCTGATATAATGAGAATGCTATTTGCCCTGCATCCTCATGGAGTTTTTTAAATGAACATGTTTCACAAATTAACAGATAAAAAAGTATCTTACTATTTAATATGCATTTTTTTTGGTTGCTTTGAAGATGAGTATTTCTTCCTAAAGGTAGTGACCATTCTTCTCTTTATTTTTTTAAGTTGTCCATTTATATTCTGTCTAGTTTTTTCAATAGGCATCTGAATCTTTTTTGTAATCATTTCTAAGAACTTTTTAAATCAAGAATATTGAAACTTCTTCATTCATATTAAATTTTTCCTATTACTTGTTTTACTTTTAGGATATTATTTTCTTTACATAAATTTCATTTTTATGTAATCATACTTACTATTTCCTGTGGCTTCTGCTTTTGCTCTTATTCCCTCTCCATGCCAAGACGAAATATATTCATATATTTTTTAAGACTTTTTTGTCGTTCCATATATTATATATATAACTTTTTAATATCCCTGAAATTTATTTTGGAGTATAGTTTCAGAAAAACTCTAATTGTATTTTTCTCCCAAATAGTTTGTATGTTGGCTCTACAGTTTCTGATGAATAATATATATTCTTTCCCCACTAATATAGTATTACAACTTAAGATAAAGTATAAGTCATTAGAAAGCAACTCCTATATGCAAGTACAACTCTTTTTATTTGCCCCCATCCTGGAATAGCATGCGGAGGCAGTGTCTATGTTGCTATCCCAGTGTCATCTCCCCTCATGCCCTATAACATCATAGCCTGTAACATTGATCTCAGATCCCCACAGCACAAAATACCAACAATTTCTTCAACTCTTTTTCTCCATGTATCTAAATCTGTCAGCTTCTCTGCTGTCACCTTCTATAAACCACTGACATTTCTTGCATAAACTACTAAAAATGCCTCGTAACTGATCTTACACCTTTGTTTCTCTCTCTCCAAATCATTCTCTACATAGTATCTCTATTGCATTATATATATATTAAATACATTTACGTGTATGTGTGTGTGTGTGTGTCAGAGAGTATCTCCTTCTAGGAGTAAAGGAACACATCTGAAAGGAAGTTATATCCCTTCATAATATCACCCAGGGAGAATCCCAGGGAGACCAAAGTGATGAGAGAAGCCCTGTGAAATAGGTTAGGTTTGGGGATGTAAAAGCAGCATGGGTACACAGAATACACACAGACGTGCATAAACATACACATATGTATATATAATTAACATCTTAAAATAATATAACAAATAGGTATTTAAATATGTAAACAACAACTTTTTTAGATTTTAAAAACCTTTTATTATAATAAAAGACACATAACAATAAATTGAACAAGTCTTCCTTCTCCACTCCCCACAGACCGAGAGAGATTATATCTTAAGGAAACCAGAAAGACCCCTCAGTTAGTGAAACCTGGGCAGCTACCTTGGCCTTTCTTCCCTGTTCCAGGAACTTCCTGCTAAATGCTGGTACAAAAGAATTCAACTCTTTCAAAGAGAAATTATATGAAGGGGTAAACCCAATGTCTAGATGATGAAACTATGAACAATTAGTATGTAGAAAAATTTCTCTGCATGTGAAGAAAACATGCCAGAAATATATTGCCGCAAGGTAGATGAAAATAATAATCTAATTCTAACTTGAATAAGGAAAATATAAAGAGGTAACTGCATCTATGAAGACAGACCAGAAACCATAATACAAGAATTCGGTGGAAGCTATAGCCAACGAGGGGAAACAAGAACCAGAAAACTGGAGGGAAATGGGAAGTGGCAGAATTCAGGAGAGAAACAGATGTAGATGATAGAAGTATTTGAGGGATGAAGGCTAAATTACAAGGACATAAGAGTGAATAAACAGCACAGAAAGTGTAACAAGAATGAGATGAGTTAATGATTAAAAAAAAAGGCAAACAAAAAGAGGCAGAAAACAAGAAAGAGGTTTCAAAAGAATAGAAAGAAATTTTACTCCTTAGTAGAAAGACAAGAGATTTAATACATACATATTTAAAATTCCTGAAGAAAACCAAGACATGGAACAGAACAAAACTTTTAAAATTATCAATAAAAAAAATTTCTAAAATAAAGGGAAAAAATGAGAATTTATATAAAGAAACACTATAGGAGAACACAGGAGCTAAGAAGACCGGGGGCCACTAGGGATAAATTGCCCGAATGGGAAGGATAGGGACAGGGGTAAGAGCAGGATTTCTGTGCTCCTCTCTCTTCACATGGTTTTGATTTGGGAACATTTGAATGTATCACCTATTAAAAATATAATAAAATTTTTAAATGCCTGTCACATGGTAAATAAATCCTTTAGATTAGAAGCTATTTTTATAGGCTTCATGGTTTTTTTTGTTTGTTTTTTATTTTTATACGAGGAAAGTTCTTTCCAAGCTTGCTTGATCTCTGTAAACTGAGTATGTGGTTGGTCTTGGGCCCTTTCCTTCATTCACCTGGTGCTTGTTATAATTCATTTAGTTGTTCACCAAGTAGTTATTGTCTACTTTGTGTCGGTCATGATTCTAGCCGTTCACTACATCAGTGAAAATATAAGCAAGACAAATCCTCCTGTTCATGGAGTTTATATTCTTGTTGCAAGGGAAGGGGAGAAAGAATCATGTATATATCTAAATATATACATATGTGTAAAATGTACAGTATGTCAGATGATGGTAAGTATTCCAGGAAAAAGTAAAACACATAATAGTGTAGGGAGTGGGGGAGGTGTGCAGGTGCTTGCGATTTTGGACAAGGTCATCAGGAAAGTCTGCTGGGGAAAGAGATTCCTCTTTTATTGTAGCCTAAAATAGCCCCTGGCCAGATTTCTGCTATTTTGTAGGTATTTAATTTGGACATTTTAGGCAGAAGGAGGAATTTCCTGGTTTTATTTTGACTTATTTCCATAAGAAATAAATTTTACTTTTAAAATCTTCTTAAGTGTTTCGTGATTCTTATTAGAAATGGTGAATTAAAACTAACAAAGACTCAAACAAATACAATTGTGATTTATCAAGTCCTCCATTCCAGGCTTTTTGGTTCAAGGAGACACCCACATATAAATGACTTTTAGTGCAAATGCATTACTAGGAAAGTTGAATTGGGGTTAAAAAGTTATTAGACAGAGGACGGTGGGGAGAGGTTATGGAAGAGCTGTAATTCTACTAGAAAGCAGTTCCTACAACCTAAGTTGGAGGCTTCTCTCTTTCTCATGAGTAAAAAGAATCTGTGTCCAAAATGTAGAAAATCTCCCACATGTGTTTTCTACACCTGCATTTCCCCTACCACAAGGGGATTCTTCTAATATTTTACTAATTCTATTATTGACTTTGTAAAAACAGGTGGCTTTTACAAATTAAGTTTCTGGTGCTTTTGGAATTTTGAATCTTAAAAAAAATACTTCCACATCTATTTAAATGAGAAGTTGAGGGCAGATGAATTAGGTGTTGCTCATTTTCTGTCAAGAGAACCTAGAGCTTTCTTTATTTTTATTTATTTATTTATTTTCAATTTAATTTTATTTTATTCAAAGTATTTCATGTATATAATTTGAAAAGTTAAACAATTCTTTAAGGCTTATAATGAGAAATGAAAACCCTGGGCTCCATTCTGTCACAATCTTATTATTATACCCCAGTGGAGACCATTTTCACTATTTTAGCTTTTTGTTTTTGTTTTTACCATTACATTTCTAAATAGCATGCTCAGATTGCTATTTTTTTTACCTTTGAACTTCAGATATCATCCATAGAGTCCTATTGTGAAAGATGAGTATATAGTTCTCTTATGTCTGTTACCACACCCAAAGTTTTTTGTTAAATTATTCAGTGTTTACATTATTATGACTTGTTAATATTATTTATAATTGATACATACATTATACATTGCTTTCCTTGGTCATTGTTTGGTTATTTTTTCTTTTTTTTGAGTTGGTAAGTGATTCATTTTTTATTTTGCCTTCTTTCTTCTACACCTTTTATTAATTTACCAGCATATTCTCACCAGAAATAGAAATCTCTTCTCAAAGAGTCCAAACAGGGACACCTGGGTGGCTCAGTTGGTTAAGCATCTGCCTTCAGCTCAGGTCATGATCCTGAGGTCCTGGGATTGAGTCCTGCATCACTGGGCTCCTTGCTCAGTGGGAAGCCTGCTTCTCCCTCTGCCTGCCACCTCCCCCACCCCCTGTGCTGTGTTTTCTTTCTCTCTCTCTGACAAATAAATAAAATCTCAACAACAACAACAAAAAGTCCAAACATATAAGTAACTTATCAGCTGTATTTATTTTTTGAGACCTTGCTTTTGGGAGTCTTCCATACCCACCCCCCTTCAATTTGGTCTTTTGCTTATTGGCTTTGCAGAAGTGTGGTCCAGAGCTTCCCCCTTCATGTTCATTGTGAAGATTTCCTAAGATTCTTTTGTCTGGATCCCACGTTTTTTGGATTTTGTGTCTTATTCTGGATTTATCCCTTGATTTGGCAAGGAACATCTTCTAGTAATATAAGAAATAGATGACTGGAGTAAAATTGCTTGAGACTTTTCACCTCTGAAAAATATCTTTATTTTATTCTCACACTTCAGTAATTGTTTGGCTGGGTGTAAAATTCTAGATTGGAAATCACTTCCCAAAAGATTTGTGAAGGCTTTGCTAACTTAGTTCATTGTCTTCTAGTTTCCAGTGTTGCTGTTGAGGTGTCTGATGCTATTTTCAAAACATTTTATTTTGAAATAATTATAGATTCAAAGAAAGTTGAAAAAAGTTCCATGTATGTATCCTTCCTTCAGCTTACCCCAATATTGGAAAACTGATCCATCTTAATGGGAACAACTATATAGCTGTAGTATAATATTAAATGAAACTATTTTCATTCCCATATTTTGCAAATTACATTTTGTTTTCTTACTAAAAGTTCTTGGACATACAAGTTTCCTTCTTCAGATATTCTGAAATTTTATGATAACGTATGTTGGCATGAATTTTCTTTTTTCTACATTCAATGTTTTGTGTATTCAATGGGACTTTTCTACTTGGAAATTTCATGTAGTTTCTCATAGTTTCCTTTTCTCCACTTACATTTTATCTGCTCTTTATTTCTTGAATTCTATTGTACACATAAGAGACTTCTTGAAAAATTATCTACTTAAAAACATTCCCCCCTACTTTCCATTTCTTTGCTTTTATAAGAGCTTTGCTCAATTTATCTTTTCATCTTTCTATTTAATTTTTGATTCTCTTATAACAATTTATCTATTTATTTATTTATTTAGTAGGCTCCATGCCCAGCATGGAGCCCAACATGGGGCATGAACTTACAATCCTGAGATCAAGACCTCAGCTGAGATCAAGAATTGGAAGTTTAACTGACTGAGCCACCCAGGCACCGTCTCTATAATATTTTAGATTTACATGAATCTTTCTGAATATCATCCTCTTCTTCTTTCAAGAATATATTATCTTTTTAAAAAAATTCTCTGAAGATATTAATTGTATTTATTTTGAAAATCTCTTTTATATAGGACTCTATCTTTTTTTTTTTTTACTAGAAATTCTATCAGACCCATTATCCTCTCTACCTGCTCCCTTAACTTCAGAGGCAGCTGAGGCTTCTGGTTCCTTGCTGATGTTAGAGAGTATCAGGCCTTGTTTCTTGACTTCTCTTCCCAGAGGCACTTGGCTTTTTCATTTTCTTATCTGATTCATTTGCTCTTCAGGTTCTAAAATTCTGTGATTTTCTTTGCTTTCATTTCTCATTACTCTCATTACTTTTGTCCTTACAAGTTAATGCTTTAAGCTTTTAAAATGGTGCCATTTTGAAAGAGTATGAAAGAAAACAAGTATATTTAAACTGTGTGATTTACCAGGGAATTTCTTCTATAATGATTAATAACTAATTATTGCAAATACATAGAAAGTGTTTGATTTTGCGTACACATGGTTATTACAAATCATCTCATTAAATTCTGTTTGTAAAAATACTTTTAGCCAATTACCTAGTATTTCTGGGTAGATAATGACTTTTCTCTTTTATAGGTTTGAAAAAAATTCTTATTTTACTCACTAGTGCTTATGAAATTATTTAAACATAATTTTAGCCAATTATTTTTAAACCTCACTTCATTGGCTAAATTTTTAAATTATTTAAAAATTATTTTAGCTAATTTCTTGGATTTTCTCAATAGGTGATAGTTTGACTATTTTATTTGTTTGTTTATTTATTTATTTATTTTCAAGATTTATTTATTTATTTGACAGATAGAGTGAGAGAGAGAGCACAAGCAGGGGGAGCGTCAGGCAGAGGGAGAAGCAGATTCCCTGTGAAGCAGGGAACCTGATGTGGGGCTGGATCCCAGGACGCTGAAATCATGACCTGAGCCAAAGGCAGATGCTTACCGGACTAAGCCACCCGAGTGTCCCTAATTTGGCTATTTTAAACTTGAAAATTTTTTCTTGTCTTACTTCATTGGCTATCACTTTCAAAAAATATTAATAAAGGTGTGAGCATTCTTTTAGTATTTCTCAACTTAGTTTCTCATATGTACAATTTGGTTATTATTTTTACATAGATATCCTGAATTGTGCTAATGAAACATTTTTCTATTTTAGTTTAATCCTACTTTTTCTAATATTAGAAATAAATCTTTAAGTTTTTCAAATCCCAAAATTGCATTTACTGTTTTAATCATGTGATTATTCTTCTTTATTCAGTAAAGAGTTATTTCATAGATTCTATTCTTGAATAATATTTGTTTCTAAATTCCTTTTATAGTTAACCTTCCTAGATTGCTTTATTAAGGTAGATGAGTGTTGTTATTTCTGTTATGTGGCTTATTTAAAAATTTAGTAAAGAGTTTACATTTTTTCAGTAAACCCTCAGCTTACTTCCTTGAATACTACACTACTTTCTCATAAGTAAAAGTTTTAAATCACCTTACAGTGTTTTATTTTCTTTTGGCTCCTTCAGCACTGATGTATTTCTTGAGTTTTATGATATGAATGGCCCCTTTCCTATTTTCCAGTGCTGGTTCCTTTTGTCTTATTTATATTTTCTTTTTTTCATTTTGGTCCTAGAACAATTAAGTACAATTAATTGTGTTCAAGTCCCAATTTATGCCAAAATTTGGGTATACAATCTTCATATATTACATTTATTTCTATAATTGGCCTTAAATCCTTAGGAGGAAAGTAAGATATGGATGATATCTTACTGTCAATCAAGATACATTTTGAAGAAGTTAGAAAATTACACTGTATATTTGAGAAGCAGTCACACCAAACTTAAGAATTGTAATAACTATGTATTTTACAAGAAATTGGAAAATGGTAAATGATATTTATCTATTATCAATATTCTGACAAATATACTCAAATTTTCATTTACTATCTGAATAACAGGTCAATAAAGACATATACAGTTTTTTTATACTGTAGTTCTTTAGTTTTTCATCTCACTCTAGTCCTATTTATAACACTAAAAATATCAGAAAATAGCAGAAAAGAACTTTTATGTTTTGAAGATATTACTCCTTTCTTGGAAGACTCTTACTCTATTCATATATCCTAATACTCTCTTATGCAAAAAGGATTATTTTCCTTGAGGAAAAAATGTGGCCAGCTTACTGATTTTTTTTTTTTTGTAAAGATACATTACAGCTGATTTGCTACCATTTCTTGGACCTACCTCCTGCATGAGGATATGGTGAATAATGGCAGATAATTAGAAAATTCTACAGTTTTGTTAAATACTTAATTTTCATTTTTTCCTTTAAATTGAAGGAATGATTACTGAGCAGCTATGTGACATTTTCTATATTATTATTTCAAAATTGGTTAGAGAAGTGTATAAGATATGCATCAGACTTAGGTATTTATTTCTACTTGCTATATCCCTGGTATATTAACACACAGATAATCATCAACTGATGTGCAGGAATTGTAAGGAAACAATAAAAGGAAATTCTGTCCCTCATTAGTCATATGAAAATGTTCATGTTGCTGTGCTAGGAACCAGTGGACAGATCTGGAGTCTGACAGTTGTACAATAGAACACATATTCATGATTCATTCTGCTTTAGTCTATGATAGGTTCTGTCTCTGGGCTCTCTTTATATTCTGTAAATAGCTCAAATGAGAAAATAGACAAGATATAAGGAAGATAGAAAAAAAATACACAGGCCAGAAACTGCTTTGTTCTACATGCATTTTATCTTTCAATAGGAAAATAAATATTCGAGACCTCTTTAAATAGAAACATTCAGTCTGAAGCATTTCTTTTCTTTTCATTCCCTTCTTTTCTTTGCTTTTGAGTGATGATGAGTTTCCACGATATGTAGAAGTTAGGGCTGGACTGGAGAACATAGAGGCAGTGAGAAGACTGGAAGTCAACCTAGTATTTCTGAGAAGGCTTTGGAAATCTTGGCATATTACAGAAAGCATAAGAGAGCCAGTGAGCATTAAATACACTCCTGTATTTAGTGAAACTGTTACTGCCACAGAGTAGGATACTTCAACCACCCCAAATCTCATGTTCTCAAAGTACCAGTATATCCTTATCAACTTTGAGTATACAACATGATCAATAGTATGTTAAATTACTATGCTGTTCTCTGGATTAAAAAGGCACATGTCTACCCAGTCTTTTCCAGGCTTCCACAAAACTAAAGAAAACATGGAAAAAGCTGATAACTCATTATAGAACTTAAAAACACAAACAATAAGCAACTTATTGTTGGAAGCTATGCAAAGTTTTCCTTTCCTTATAGGCAAATAGAACTAAAGAAAACCCAATCAAGCTTGACACTCTAACACACTTAAATTAAGCCTTGCTTCTTAAAAAAAGCAGAAAAACAATTTATAACTTTCCCACTATGTCAATGGACTTAGAAATTAAAGGTCTGAGCCAACCAAAAGAAAGTATTATTCCTTCTCTACTCTGCTAAATATTTTTTGCCTCTGCCCCTTGGTTTTTTCCACCTTCCTTTTCTCTACTAACACTGACACCATTATCCAGAGAAAGTGACTTTCTGAAAACCACCAGGTAGGAAACAGAGACTAATGTAGTAGGTTATGTTCCCAGCAAAATCAGTGAAAATAAATCCATACTTATACTCACCTTGGGAAACATTAAAACAAGAAAGATAAAGAAAAATATTGTAAAATATCTAAGTAAACAAAAGCAAAGAGTTACCTACAGAGGAATAAAACTGAAGCTAGTTTCTTTTTTTTTTTTTTAAAGATTTTATTTATTTATTTGACAGAGAGAGAGAGAGAGAGAGCACGAGAGCAGGAACACAAGTAGGGGGAGTGGAAGAGGGAGAAGCAGGCTTCCTGCCGAGCACGGAGCCCGATATGGGACTCGATCCCAGGACCCTAGGATCATGACCTGAGCTGAAGGCAGACGCTTAACGACTGAGCCACCCAGGCACCCGAAGCTAGTTTCTTCTGACAAACAGCAGTAGACAGTTATGGCAGAGAATTTACTGCCCAACAAATATCTACGTCCCTCTGTATGTTTTCTAATCCTCTTATAATTAGGCACAGGCATGTAATTGGGCTCTAAGTAAAAATGGCAAAAGTCCCCTCTGGGTTGAAAATTTCACAAGCTTGATTTCATCTCACAAAGGGTTCAGTAGGCCCACAGATCCCGCTAAGGAGATCTCAGATTCTCAACTGTTTATTCAGTTGGTATAAACATTTTTGGACACTGAAAAATCCCTACATTGCTTCCATATGTTTGGAGTAAGAGCTATTATGATAGGAAGATGGGACAAGAGAAACTCCTGGACCTGCCCCTTACCTCCAAAATAGTAAAACAAAAGGTTATCATATTCCCTGATGTCCTTTTTACGGCTTCTTTACAAGTCAGACTTTAGGTAGAAGGTGAGAGCAGAAGCTTCAAGGCCTCTTGAGGCATAGAATTAGAAGTCTCACAGCATCGGTTCTGTGACATTTTCCCGGTCAAAGCAAATTACAAGGCCAGTTCTGATTCAAGGAGGGGAGAAATACATGCTACTTCACATGAAGAATGGCAAGATCCCATTGCCAAGAAGTGTCGTATAGTGATATGAAGAATTATTGCATCCATGTTTTCAAGAAATCTACCCCATCACAGGAATTGGATGATGAGAAGCATTTCATTTTCACCTGACATGAACAGAAGTGTACCTTCACTGTCAAGATTATGTCTTTTCAAATCTCCATACTCACACAGTCTAGTGGAATGTTTATTGCTGGGAAAAGCAGTCTCACACACTCAGTCTTTCAACTTCCATTCACCAGGTAAGAATGGGCCTTGGGCTTGGAACACTTCCTTACCAAGAGACAAATAATCCACACAGCCTATACCAGGCTTATCACCTTGTGTGGGAATCTCTTTCCCTGCTTCAGGATCAAATAATACTCTTTTGTCTATGTTGATGTATATGAGACATATGGCACTTGGCCAACCCCACTGTTATATCTGTCCTCTGCAGGGAGGAGACAAAATCTTTCTACTATGGTATAAGAGGGCTACAGTAGGCAAATTGCTCTGTATCAGCCATAGGAAAAGACCAAAAGCCATAAGGAGAATGACAGCCATGATAGAAAGCTGATCTTTGTTCTCTATAAATTTAAGCATTGTTCCACCCATTGCTTGACTGCACTGTTCTTCTTGGTGACTCTGATACCAAGATGCAATGGGCAGAAGGGTTTAGAGTTCTCTCCTGGGGCTGGTAGCTGATGCATGGTAATCTGTTCTAACACTGATCATCTGAACATCTTTTAGAACATCATGCTACAGAGCACTGTACTGATGACATCATGCAGATTGAACTGTTGAGAAATAACAAGTGTACTAGATTCCTTAGATGATACATATGTGCTAGGATTTGAGAGAGAAATCCTATTCAGGGACCTATTAGGCCAATAAATTTTGAGAGTGCAAAGGTCTTAGGCATTTTGTGATATCTCTTCCCAAATGGAAGGGAAGATGTGCTTTTCACTGCCTACCATTAATAAAGTAGTATAACGCTTGTCAGACTCTTCTGGAGGGCTTTTGGGAGTGATGCTCTGATCCGTTTTTTGAGTAACCCATAGCTCAGCATGTTTTGAGTGGGAACAAAGCAAAAGAAGACTACAACAGGATCAGGCTATTGCAAGCTTCCCTATCATCCATCAAATTCAATGGTGTTCCAATTATCAATAATAAATAAGGATTACATATAAAACCTATGTTAATCTACATTAAAAGATGAATAGAAAGTTTCCTAGGACTTGAAGGAAAAGTCTTTTGCTGATAACAATTTCATTTTGAGAAGCAATTCCTGACTTTTTGAGACTGGGTAGAGACTGTTAGATCATTGGACACCAAGACACAAGGTAACCTGAGATATCCACCATGCATTAAGTATTAGTAATTTATCCTTAATATTGTGAAGGACCAATCACTATGATTTATTCAGTGATTGGGTCCAGAGTTATGGTGTATATTAGACTCAAAGATATTGAAGGAACAAGAAAATTGCATGGTCACGTGGCTCAAGCTCTCATGACACCTACTCATGCTGCATTGTCACGATTCTTTCTACCCACACCTATAGCCTCATGGAGATTTTTCTTGTGAATAGCTAACACATAAAGAAAAAACACCTCCAGCCTTGTTTTTAAAGAGTTCTGCAGGCTAAGCTGGCACCAACTGGGAATGATCTATTGCTACATTACATGCGCACCCAGCAGAGGCAATGGCCTAGAGAAGGAGAAAAAGAGGCTATATGTGTGTGTGTGTATATATATATATATATATATATATATAAAATTTTCCATTTTGCTTGGAAGGAGACATGGCCTGAGGATCTTACTCATAGGTGGCAACTAATGACTTGGCTTGTTCTTCTGGAAAGAACAGGGCTGGATGATTGATGGTGAGGGGCTCTGGAGAAGATGTATGTGGATGGACTTCTTGTAACACATACTGAGTGGGATGATATTGTGTCTCATGTGATTTCTCTGTATATAGCCACTGTAGAGGAGGCTTTCAAAAATCATTAATCTTGCTAGCTCATCTTATGAATGCTGGCTTCTTTCCCCAGATATCTAATAACTATGCATAGAATAGCTATGGTGGCAGGGATGGAAACTCTACATGGATTCAGCAACATGGCCTTCCCCTCACCAAGGATGATAAGGCTAAGACCCCTGCTGCCTGCCCTACTTACCAATAGCAGAGTCCAATTCTAGGGACCTGATATGGCTCCGTTTCCCAGGAAGATCGGTTAACCTTCTAGTGGTAGGTTAATACACTGCCCCTTTCCATCATGGAGAAAGCAGTGATTTGTCCTCACTGGAATAGATACTTATTCTGGATTTGGATATTCTTTCCTTACTCACAATACTACTACTGCAAGCAACAACAACTGAGAATCTAGAGACAGCCTTATTTAACATGATGATATTCCACACATTGCTTCTGACCAAGGAACTGATTTCACCGTAGGTTTTGTAGCAGTGAGTTCTTTATTCCCATGGTAGAATGTTTCTAGTAGAAGATGTAACAGTGGTCCCATCACACTAGAAGTTCAGACCACTGCCTAGGTATGCGGGGCCTTTTAAACCACAGAATACACAGATAGAGAAGGAATTCAGATGATCAGTTCCGGTTACAAAGGAGACAATTAGGTTGCTTTTACAAATGGGAACAGTTGCTATTATTTTTACAACCTAGGAATGAACTGAAATAGCTCTCAGTAATTTTAGGTCTGATAGTAAATTTCAGTGGAAGAACAGAGCAGCGCAATAAAGGCAGGAACACTAAGGATTCAGACATTTCAGGAACTAAGATTTAGATTATCCCCCCAGTGAAAAATACCAAACAGCAGGGACTCTGCTGAGGGTAAGGGGAACACAATGACAGTAGGAATAAGAAACTAGTGAATAAGGTCTTAGAACTAGATACAGACTCAAGAATTATAGCAGCTATGTATATATCCTTAAGGTATATATTACTCAATGACTATCCCCCTTCTCCTTCCTTCTCCTTATTATTTTGTAGGAGATGTGATATTGGCATTTTAATTCATGGCTCCTTAGGTAACCATGTCTAGACCTGGGTGGTAAGGACTGATAAGGACTGGTTATCTTGCTCAGTTTCTACTTTTTTTTTTCCTGACTGACCAACTAGTTAAATATATAAAAATAAAACTGTTATAAATCCGTTTAAAAACTGAACAAAACCAACAAGAGCTATTCTCAAAACAAAAACAGATATTATATAAAAAAAAGATGAAATAATGATTACCTGGATTTAATAGATTAAAACTAACACAGATCAAGAGGACGTTGGTGGATAAACCATCTGGGCACGTGTAGTCAGACAGGAATTTAACACATTTGATGGAGGAAGGCAATATACAAATTATATCATTTTGCTCTTAGCTGCAATTTTAATTACAATACAAGTTTAATTCAGGTTTTCAAGGTCTTAAAGGTTAATAAGTAAAGAATGGAAATATGATATATACCTTACAGAAGCAGAACAAGGAGGCAAAGAAAATATATTTGTATACAAGGAAAATAGCAACAAAAATAACATCAAAGCAGCATTAAAAACATGTATAGGGCGCCTGGGTGGCTCAGTTGGTTAAGCGACTGCCTTCGGCTCAGGTCATGATCCTGGAGTCCCGGGATCGAGTCCCGCGTCCGGCTCCCTGCTCAGCAGGGAGTCTGCTTCTCCCTCTGACCCTCCTCCCTCTCGTGCTCTCTGTCTCTCATTCTCTCTCTCTCAAATAAATAAATAAAATCTTAAAAAAAAAAAAAAACATGTATAAAAATATACCAGATGTAAGTAAGTCAAGATAAATCACTTATTTTCAAAAAGATAAATGAATTAAGCCAGCATGTGAAAGTAAAAGAAAAAAAACACCAGTTTGGGTCAAAAGCAAATATATTGAAGCACACATAAATATTTATTAAATAAGTAAAAATAAAAATAAACCAGAAGTTAAAGCAGTGTCCTGAGACCAAGATTTTATATAAAAAGCAGTCAGTGGGGAGCCTGGGTGGCTCAATCAGTTAAATATCTGACTCTTGATTTTGGCTCAGGTCATGATCTCAGTGTCATGAGATGGAGCCCTGCGTCTGGCTCCACGCTGGACGTGGAACCTGCTTAATTCTCTCTCTTTTTCTCTCCATCTGCATCCCCCTCCCCCAGCTCGCACTCTCTCTCTCTCTCTCAAAAAAAAAGCATTTAGTAGTTCTCGGCAATCACAGTTCTGTCCTCAGCAATATCTGCAGTGCCTGGTCTAGAGGCCTTCTACTTTACCCTCTCCTGAGGCTAACCCTTCATTGTTTACTGGAGGCCTGGTGGGAAATTAAAAGGTGGGCGGAAGGGAGAAACCAGGGCATTTACTGGGTGTGGGAGTAGTTGCCTAATGCATGAAGTGAAGGAGAAGATTTTCAAAGCCACCTGTTGTTTCCTACCCTGACTTTTAAACAGTCCTCCACTTTAACTCCACCTTTGGCATCACCTCCTGAGCTACGTTCAGTTGCTATTCTTAAGCCTTTCCGGGCTTTTGCAGCTTAATAATGGTGCTTTTCTATTTTCCCCACTGCTTATTTAGGATTCAATTGATTTAGGATTACTGTATCAATTTCCACTGTCCATGGCTTTCCTGCTTCCAAAGTGCTGATACTAGTCTCCTCTCCTAATCCTGTTGCCTTGGTGGGTTGCATATTTCCTCTCTCTTTTTTATCCCTTCACTCATATTTATTTAATGTTGTGAGGAGTGAGATGGGGAGTACGATGACAGGAATTCAGTGGAAATTCATGAGTTCAGGTGGCCATCTTTAGCCAGAAGAACACTGTTTTTCTATTGAGTTGTTCTTTCTTTATGTTTCTGACTCTTACTTTTTTTTAAAGATTTATTTACTTCTTTTTTGAGAGAGAGAGAGAGAGAGAGAGCATAAGCAGAGGGGAGGGCCAAAGGGAGAGGGAGAGAGAGCATCTCAAGCAAACTCCCCCTGAGCGTGGAGCCCGATGCAGGGCTTGATCTCACTACCCTGAGATCATGACTTGAGCCAAAATCAAGAGTTGGATGCTTAACCTACTGAGCCACCCAGGCACCCCTGTTTTTGACTTTTAAAAACTCTCTATAGATTCTGAATATTAATCTTTTGTCTAGTATAAATGGCTAGCTATAATTCAGGCATTCTATAATTAAAGAAGGGAGGAATGGAAATTCGTGACACCTAGCTGTCACTGCCAGAGTCTAGTCCCCTTGATTCCCACATATCCAGCCACACTCTGCTTTCCACACCTAGAACACATTCAAGTCTCCCAGAGAAAACAACCCAAGTCCTATACTTCGATTGTGTCCAGATCAAAATATTGCTACTGTGACCCTGTGACTTATGACCTGACTAATGTGTTATCTGTGGCCCTCCTAACACCTAACATACAATGGTGAGTTTGAACTAGTTAACTGGAAATAATTGTTCTATGAAAGAGAAAGAGCAGGAAACACACAGCAGTCCCTGCACCATAGCCATAAAGAAATCTTACTGGGAAGGACCTGCACTGACTCCCTGCTCTGGTCATGGAGAAATTTCCTCCTTTTGACATTGATCGTGCCCCCTGGGCAGAACTCTCAAGCCCATTATTCTGTGTGGCCTTTGGATGTGCCCTCTGAGGGCAAACATTGCTCCATTATCTTTTGTAGCTACATCAGAAGTAGTACTGGAAGTTGAACGGCTGTCACCGCCTGCTTCCTGCTGATTTGGTTTGGCTCTAGGGGATTATTTCAGAAGATAAACTGTCACATGCTTTTTAGGGTCAAGCATATGATTTTTTTTTGTAATATAATTGCACTTTCTGACTTAGTAAGGTCCTAGTTTATGTGTTCAAAGATGTCCTTTAGGAAAACTAAGACTTCCAACTTTCCTCTTCTATATATTGCCTTTTGCCTTGTGTTTCATTTTCTACCTCAGTTTTATTTGGACCACCTTGACGCCTTGTGCAAACTTAGGCTTTGGTGGCCATACAACACTCTTCAATTGATTTTTAGTGCTGGTACCTCCCACTGCATCTCATTGTTTGATTAAAAAAAACTCCTAATTTGAGGTTTTGAAGGCTGAGACTTTTTCTCAAACTATGTTTGTGTTTTCAGAGTTACTTCTTATAATTAGCCTGAGTAGAAATTTGTCGAAGGTAGTAAGGAGCTTCCAACACATACCAATAAGTTCTGCTAAAATCACAGAACTATGTGGACATATAGTCCACCTTTCAACCTATAGAAGATAACAATAAATTTATCATAGCACAATAAATATGAACTTTCCATCATACAATATCATTGCCATCACTACCTACTAATTAATAGCTAATCTAATGCTTTTAGGCTTGCATTTTGACATCACTATACTCTCAGGTACTTATTTTGTGATACTTGAGGTAGAGGCTAAGTAGCTATAACTAAGACAACCTAAAATCCAGTAGTTTATACATGTGACTTGAGGGTGGCAGAGCTGACGATAGCTGAACTGCTTACCTCGGGACTACTGCAACTGAGTCTAAAGTTTTCATCTTCTCCCAGCCAGTAGAGTACATTGAAAGGCTGATCGGTATGTGGCACATATCTCTTCTACTTTCATTCCATTGGCCAGAACTTAGTTAAATGTCCTCATCAACTTGCAGGGAAGACTTTGGAAATGTCAAGTCTAGATGGACATCCATCTACCCGGGAGACATAAGGAGGTATGTCTTTAAATTATTATTAAATAAAGGGTGTATAGGTATTTTTGACAATTAGTCTCTGCCAATTGGAGGCTCAGCCATTTGCAAATCACCAATGACCTTCTACCCTTCTCACTCATCTGTCTTTGGGAGAGCAACATCAGTAATTAATGATTTAGAGATGAAGAACTGGACATGCACAGTTCTGCCTCTTCCTTCACCCTTTTTGTTAGTGCCCTTTCTGTAAAAATAATGTGTGCTCAATTGCTCCCAGATATGTGATCAGCTTAGTGGTAAAGAATCTGCCCTTGCAAGGTAGCCTTGCAGTGATGTCTAATGATACCAGTGTGACTTGGTATGAGTGTCTATTAATGGGATTCATTAGCCCACATGTCCACAGAAAAAGGTCATTTTCCCTAATACCAGCTTTGATAATTTAGTCTCCATTTGTCTGACTCTATTTCTGAATTGGTTCAGAACATAGATAGAGAAGAAAGTTGGTATTAACTGGGCAATCTTGAACCTTATTTAACAGGTTGGTCCAAATAGAGCAGAACTAAAATGTTCTTCCCAAACAACTACAATAACAAAACATATTGGTCCGTATAATTAAATTATTATTATTATTATTAGTTTAGGGGACTGTACTTATCTTTCAATGTATAATTGCTTTCTTGTTTTTGCTTACTTTTTAAACTTGAATTCTATTTTGTTTTATGGTCATAACTCCACTCTTGCTTTCTTTATCTTAGAATTTTCATGGTATATTCAATCATTCTTTGTCATGTTGTTTTAAATAAACCTCTCATAAATTATATAAAAATGGATTTCCACCAAGTTGATGTGTGCTTATTGACTTACTGAAAATTATCATCATATTTTTATGTTCACTTTTACCTGATATTTTTTTACTCCTCTCTTATTTTTTGTTGGGTTTATAAACTTTTTTTTCTTCCAACCTTGGGGTTTTGTAGGTTGGTACTCTATTTCTATTCTAAAAGTTAACTTAAAATTTTCAACATTTTTATTGTATCACAAACATATAGAAAAATGCACAAATCATATTTTACTATACAATTAATTTTTATGAAGTACCTTACTACTTATAGCTGTATAATCAGCATATAGATCAAGAAACAGAATATTATCCCAGAAAACTTCTTCATACCCCATTACAGTTGCTATCCATCCCCACCCCACACTCAGTATATGACTGTCCTGACTTCTACCACCTCCATGTTTGTTTGTTTTGGGACTTAATGCCTCCTTTCTTTTTGTTGCACAGTCTCTTACTTGTAAAACATTTTGCTGATCTTTGTGGGTATATATTTATATTCATTCTAGTTTTAAGTACCATTTCCTTGTTACATGGATAGCATTTACATGGATTACATTAAATGAGGTTTAGAATCTGTTTCATATGTTCATCGACCATGCAATTTTGTGAAAAACCCATTTTTTGTCTTTGCCCATTTTTCTGTCAGATTTTGTCATTTCCTCATTGACTAATTTGATGTTCTTTATATATGATGTTCTATATATATACTAATTTGATGTTCTTTATAAAGATATATATATCTTTATATATATATTTTAGATATCAGTTTTTGTTGGTTATATGTATTAGACATATTTCATTTCAGTTATTTCATTTTTCTATTTATGCTATCTTTTGATGAGCAAAAATTCTTAAATTTAATATGGTTGAATTTCTCAGTCCTTCCCTCTATGACCTCCACTTTGTTATAGATTGAATTGTGTCTCCCAACCACCCCAAATTCATATGTTGAAGGCCTATTCCTTAATGTGATGGTATTTTAAGATGGAGCCTTTGGTAGCTAATTAGGTTTAGATGAGTTACAAGGATGGAGCCCTCATGATGGGATTAGTGCCCTTATAAGAGGAAACATCATAGAACTAATTCTCTCTCTCTATCTCTCTATCTCTCTGTTTCTCTCTTTCTGCCATGTGAGGTCCCAGCAAGATGATTACTGTTTGCAAGCCAGGACAAGAGCGTTCACCAGAACCTGACAATTTTGGCCCCCAAATCTTGGACTTTTAGTCTCCAGAACTGTGAAAAAATTAGTTTCTGTTGTTTAAACTACTCAGTATATGGCATTTTGTTATGGAAGCCCAAGAAGACAAATACAAGTTCTTGGGTCTTGTTAAAGAAAGTCTTTCATATCCTAAATTCATACAGATAATCATCTATATTTTCTTCTAAATATTATGGATTTTTTTTTTCATTTAAATTAAGCTGAAGAAATCTAGGAGTTTCAGGCTTTCTGGGATTATAGCAGCAACCTACATTGGAATCACCTGAAACTTCCTGCTAAAATCCACGTATAGTAAAAACAGATCAAATTAAAACTCTCACAACGTCTATAGTGTAACTGGGAGACGGAGACAACTACAAGCTTCAGTTTGCATGTAGTTAGGAAAAACACACAAGACAAAGTTGTTGCCAGAACCACTAATATTGCACAGAATCCAGAAAAATGTTCACAGAAAATTATGAAGTACAGAGGCATATTAGGAGTGTCAGAGGCCAGGAAACATCAATATAGGTGTTTACCTTCAGAAGGAAAGAGTTCCACCCTAAGGAAGCTGCTGAGAAAACTGCGTGATAGATTGGTTCAGAAGACTCAGTGGAGGAGTTGAATGGAACAGGTTTCTAAGTGCATGAGACTGGAATCAGCAGTCCTAGGAAGGAACCAATTCTTGGGTAGAAAGAGAAACAACCTAGAAATTGGAGGTGTCCTTTGAAAGCAGCAACCAGTGATTAAAAATGTAAGTAGCCTTTCTAGAATATGATTGGAATGAAGAACCGGAGAAAGCCTGGCCACAAAAATCACCACATAATATAACAACTCCTCTTAGTTGTAGCAACGGAAGAGGAAAGCCTCAAGCTGAGAAATCAGAAAAGCCACTTCAATCACCTGCTGTACTTCATTCCATAGAATCCCCTTTCTAACTAAAATGCCAGAAATACCCAACATCTTTAAAAATAAAAAACAAAAAGCCAAAACTTAGGTACAAAACCTACAGAGATACTATAAGAAAATAGTAGATAATGAAATTCAAAATTGTTCTGCAAATAAAAGTACACGAGAGAAATGCTGACACAAAATACAGGAGAATTGAAAAAAAATAAAATATAGAAATAAAAATGTAACATTCAAAAATACAGAAAACCATTATGAAGGAGAAATGCAAAAAAATCAGAAGGGCTGAAATAGCAAGAAGACATAAAAGAATATCTGAGAGAACCAGAAAAAAATTTCATAAAGGACAAAATCATCTCAGAAATTAAGATAAATTATTGACACACAAAGATGAATGAATATAACTATATAATAAAGGGACATAGATGATAGACATGAGGAAGGTCAAGAAAACTACACGGATATAAGGAAAGAGACAAAAAGAATCTGAGAAAAATCGAGAGGTATAGAAGAGAGGCAAAGTAAGTCTAATAAACATGTAAATGAAAACCCTAAAGAAGAAAAAACTGGAGCAGAACTAGTATTTTAAAATGTAATTCAACAGAATTCTCTTGAAATTACAGAAGACTGAATCTACACGTTGAATTGTCAACTTGGAGCATATCCTAGCATTAATTAAACACTAAAGATAAACTTCTCTGGATTTCTGACAAAAGGACCAATTTCTTTCAAAGGAAATCAAAGCAGGTTGGCATCTGACCTTTTAGCAGCAATATTTTATCAGAAAAGAGTAGAGCAACATTCTATAAAATGTGCAAGGAAATAATGAGCTAATGATATAATATGTAGCCAAACTATCCTCCCAGGTTCAAGACTGGAGAAAAACTATTTTGAACATGCAGAATCTAGGGAAGTACCACACCAGTGAGTTTTTCCTGAGAAATCGGCCAGAATGATAATTGGGGGGAAAAAAAAGTGGTATTGAACACTAAATATAATTAGTGGTCTAAAACAATTACTCGTATAAGGGGTGAAGAATTGTGTTAGTATTAATTGCTTGGATGATGTAGAAATAACAACTTATGAAGAAAAGAGAGAACAATATTTAGATGATGGCTACAGTGTAGGTTAATTTTATGTGCCAACTTAGCTGGGCCACAGTGCACAGATATTTGGTCAAACATTGACTCTGGATGTTTCTGTGAAGGTGTTTTTTTTGGACGAGATTAACATTTAAATGATAGACTTTAAGAAAAGCAGATTAGCCTCTATAATGAGGGTGGACCTCATCCAATCAGATCAAAATCTTAACAGTACAAAGACTTACCTCCCCTAAGCCAGAAGTTATTCTGCCAGCTGACTGCCTTTGAACTCAAACTGCGACTCTTCTGAGTCTCTACCCTTCTGGCCTTCCCCATCATATTTTGGACTCACCAACTCTCCACAACTGCATGAACCAATTCCTTAAAATATCTTTCTCTTTCTTTCTCCATATCCTGTTGGGTTCTGTTTCCTTGGAGAACCAAGACTAATACAGGGATATAGATGGTCATTTTCCTATTTTTTAAAAAAATTTTAAGTATGTTTGAACATTTTAATAATAAAATATTTTTAAAATTCAACGTTTTAAAGCATCTTCTATCTTTGTTATTGAATAACCCATCTTTTCCCCATTGATTTACAATGCCAGCTTGGTTCATGAACCAAATTTATGTATGTTTTCATGACCCTCTCTTTTCCTAGGCTCTTTATTCTATTCTTTGATTTATTCATTTGCTCTGTTCCAATATTACACTGTCTTATGCAACCAAATTTGAAAATGAGCCCTGATATCTGGAAAGAGAAGCCTCTTCAGATCATTTTTCCTTTTTTTTTAATAAGCTTTTTGGTTATTCTTGGATATTTGCTCTTCAACATTAATTTTAATATTTCATTTTCAAGTTTTGTATAAACCTTGTTGAAATTTTAACTGTATTTTTAGGTCAATTTGGAAAGAGCTGACATCTTTTAAGATGTCCATTTTCAATCCTAGTGTATGTCCTGCATTGCATTTTTATAGTGCCTTATATAATGTGCTTTAATAAAGTTTTATCATTTTCTTTATGACAAGCATGAACATGTTTTTGGTAGATTTATTTTGGATTACTTTTTATTTTGTGTTATTTTAAAAATGTCATCTTTTAAAAATTATATTTTCTGAATGATTTTTTAAAGTTATATAAAAATGTAATTGGATTGTGTATATTGATTTAATATCTAGGCAACTTATTAATAATACCTCTTTTTTATTCTAACATTTTCTTAGGTTTCTTTTGGGGTTTTACATCACTAGTTATATCTTTTGAAAATACTGTAAGTTTTATACTTTTCTTCTGTTTCTCTTTCTAGCTAGGACCTCTAGTACCATCATGAAAAGAGTGGTGATATACTTAATGTATTCCTAATATTTTTTAAAAAGTCTTTGTTATTTAAATTATTATTAATCATGATTTTTGTAGATGTTTTATAAATATACATTTTAAATTAAGAAGCTTTTTTTCCTCATTCCTTGTTTACTCAGAGTTTCTATCATGAGTATAGGATGAATTTCATCAAAATTCTTTTCCTGTGTCTGTTGAGCTTGCCAAATGTGTCTCTTCTAATTTGTTGATATGTGAGTTAAATTAATCAATTTTTCTAATATTAAGCCAGTGTAAAATTCTTGGATAAATCTAAATTGATCATGATATATTTTCCTTTATAGTGTTCAATTTGGTTTAGAATATTTTGGTTAGGATTTTTGTATATATATTCACCAAAGTCAACAGCCTGTAATTTCCCTCTGTTGTATTTGGCTTTTCAATTTTGGATATCAGTTAAAAAAAGTTGAGGCATTTTCCTCTTTTTCTAGTTTCTGGGAAAATTTTCTTAAGATTGGGATTATCCCGTTCCTGAAATATTTGGTATAATTTTTTTAAAAAACTTGTCTGGGCCTGGTGTTTTCTTTGTGAAAACATTTCAATTACTCACTCAGTTTTTTAACATGGTTACAAACCAATGCTGATTTTCTACCTATTCTTTAATCAGCTTAAACATTTACTTTTATTGATAGAAGGAACAGAATATTTTGCCTGAGTACAAAACTAGGCAAAACTGTAGTCTTAATATTCAGGATATTGATTTTTCATGATGAGAGTAGTACTGGAAGGGAACATGGAGGGAATTCGCTAGTGTAGATAATGTTCTCTTTTTTGATTTGGGTGCTGGTTGCAGAGCTGATGCAATCTGTGGAAATTCACTGTACACTTATGAGCTGTGCACTTTTATGTTTACATGTTACACTTACTTATACATTTAAAATATATTTAATTTGACAGTCTAGTCAAAGAAAAATAAATAATTACAAAGTGAGATTGGCTTCAAGACATGTAAGAATTATTAATTGATAAGATTTGTATTATTATAACATCACTTTAATAGGCAAAATAAAAATGTTATTTTAATATATGCTAAAGGCAGTAGTTAAAATTAGAGTGATCCCTAATAAAGTCAGAAAACTAGACTATTTCTTTAACATGATAAAGATAAAGTCTATAGAAGAACAGATTTATTTGACTACATTAAAATTAAAAATTATTTTCATAATAAGTAAATTAAAGGATAAATGATAAATTGTGAAAAATACCTGCTGCTTTAATGTTAGATAATGGATCAATATCATTATAATAGACCTTTTACAAGTCAAAAAGAAAAAGTTGGTGTGCCTAAGCAATTTACCAGAGAAAAAAACTAATATTTTTTCATAGGTTTATTATCATTTACATTTTTTACATTTATATTTTATATTGTTTTGATCAAAAAATTAAAGTTTAAAAATGAAGCCTATTAAAATGTATCATGTGTGGGAAATACCATTCTTACGGACTTCCTGTGGGAATGTAAATTGGCATAAAACTTTTTAGAAGGCAATTTGGCAATACATAAAATGTCTAAAAACTGATTTATTTCTGACTTAATTTTATGAAGAAGGCTATGTAAGTAATCATTAATGTTTAGAGATATCTGTCAATTGCTTTGTTATATTACCTTTGTAACAGCAAATATTTGGGCTCCAACTATATGTCAACAATATGGGATTGATAAAGTCACTCAATTAGAATCATACACTGGGATAACTAGGTAATAAGATTATGTTATTGATGAGTGCTGAGTGAGATGAAGTAAATTTTCTATCCTTTGTTAAGTGAAATAACAGGTTAGCAATTATATATGTATATGTATGCATATACAAACACATATGTAAATGACTATAACCTATGCAATGTATATATGAATATATATCCATATGCATATGTCCTCATCAAATTTTTAACAGTGGTGGTATTCTCTGAGTGAGAGAATTCCAGGCTATGACTTCTACTTATCTGTAACTTCTATATTCTCTAAAATGAATATGTAGTTTTGTTTAAAATGAGAAGAAACATGAAAGATACCACATGCATGCTGTGAGAAGTTATTTTTAAATTTGTAGAAAATAACAAAGAGTGAAACATACTTCTTACATTTTTGTATTGGACATATCAGTCACAAGGCCACCATGTCCAGCATCTTTCTCTACCTGAAAGTGCACCTCACTTCCATATCTCAGTGAAGCAACAGTGTTTTGTTTTGTTTTGTTTGCACATGAATAGGCACTGATTGAACTGGAAATATAGCTGATCCAAACGTGCTCAATGTATGCTTGTGGGAATCCCTAACTTGTCAGGGTACAAAGGGCTTTTCCTAACTTAGGAGCTGGTGCTTAGCTATCCCAATTATTCCAGTTCTCTGGAATTTGTAAGGAATGTGGTAGATTAATGGCCTTTTTTTTCATGTTGAGAAGACAGATCATAGGAAGCAGTGAGTTCCCCCCCCCAAAAAAAAGATTACATGAGAAGGGAGGGTGGGAAGAAGAAGAGGTAGAGGAAGAGAAGGAGAGGCTTGAGTTCATCCCCAGCAGGGGCTTGCCCTGATAGTTTGCAAATATTAATTTACACATATCCTCAAGGTAACCTATGTAAATCTTCCACACTTACAGCCAAGAAATGCCAAGTGTTTACCTTCAGTTATGGGAAGGAAAGTTGATTGATGTAGTCACTCCTTGGATACTACATTTATTCTACTCCTATTTAGGCACATGTTACTAAGAGCTACTGAAGTGCAGAATAGCAGAGGAGATTGTCTTTTCGACTTTTTGATCTATATTCTCTACTCTGTATGGGTGTGTGGGTTTGGGGCACCTAACTATTTCAATCAGGTAGAAGTTATATTCTGAGGGGTTAAAAACAAAGGAATTGGGAGCTTCTATAATTGCCTCATTCTATGTTTTTTACCCTTCTTCCATACAAACAAGCTAAGATTAGAAGCAACGCTGAAAAAAATACACATTGAATTCAATAAATAGATTATAATGAGGGTGCTAAACAAAAAAATGTATTAATGCTATTAGAAAATTTCCTTAACACTTGAAAACAAGCGAAAGAGATTGCTGAAGGTGCTTTTAGGGCAGTGCCAGCCGGATTTTTTAGAGGCTGGATTCTTTTACCACTCCATAGGGCTGAGGTTAACCTGTAGATTTTTCTCTGGTAGAGATGCAAATAATTTCTTTCCTGTAGAAGAGACAACCCCAAAGGATATGGTTCATTGCTCTGTAAGAAATAAACCAGCTTTGTTTATCTATTTTAACCTAACAGTTTGACATTTAATTGCACATGTAAGTAGTTCCTCAAATGCTCTTTGACCTGGTCATAACATTTTACTGGTTCTCTCACTAATTAATGAATTGAATAAAATCCTTGACATGTGTTTATTTCACAGTTGCATGAAAATCTTGATTTTATCTTTTTTTTTTAATTGTATTTTAACAATGCTCTTCTCCATAAATCCTCTCTTTCTTTTGGGAAAAATATTCAGTATAGTACAAGCTAACTACTGTAATTCCAGAATTCTTCCTTAATCCTAGACTTACCAATTTCTTCCTTACTATGACTCTTTTATATTTAAATAGAAATATTTCATATAGGTTTTAGCTTTTGTTGTATTTTGTATTTAATTGTTATGTGTACTTTTCCATCCCCATCAGATTTTGCTTGGCATAGAGCAGCCAGTTCTTCTGAGTTTCTTTTCACAATGCTTTAAAAACAGTAGGTGGTAAATAAATGCTTCTTGATACAAGCATTTAAGAGCCAATGCTTACTCCCTCAAAATGTCTTTTAAAAATTTGTTTAATCTGCAGGTCACTCTGTATCAATCCCTTTCAGTCACCTATAGTGATGAGGAATTCCACTGAATTTTTTTTTCATTCCTTTACTTGCAGTTCCCACATGATGATGATGACATAACAGATGAGGTCATCTTTTTATATGCTCCTTTATTCCTTTTTCCTTTTGACAAATATTTATTGAGAACCTCCTGTGTTGTGCACTGATTTGGGATTTGAATATGTACATGAATTCAGGAAGCCATATAATTACTAGGAAGGATTGTTTGCTAAATATAGATTTAAAGCAAAGGGAGTTACCTGCTAAATTTCCAATTCCTATTCTATTATTTTTTCAAGAATCAGGATGAAGAGAATGGAATAAAAACATCCTCCTCTTTGAAAAGTTTCCTTGAAAAACTTATAAATTCCGTCTAGTTAATTTTCCTATTTCATAGATTCAATGATGATTTATGCCTTACGATTTCCCACCCCCACTCTGATTTAATAATAAACTTCACAATTCTTCTACTTAAGGTAAACAATCTTGGTTTATAATCATTGCCATTTTTCAAAGGACCTGTCTCTACCAGTATTAATCTTTGCTTTTCTTAAGTAAAATAAGCCAAAATAAAAACAAAAAACCAATTTGTACTAGCATTTTTAAAAAGCAACAACAGCTAAAGCAAGAAGAAAACTGGGGGTGAGACCTTGAGGAGAAATGTTTTACTTTACATTATTATTTTGCTGTAAGCAATGGAATTGGTCATTCACCATAGAGAAAACAGAGTGTAAAAAAAAGAAAAGAAGTGAAAGTGAAATAAAATCATCCAATATTATAGTTGACACACTGATCACTCCTTTTAATCCACACACTAACAAAGGAGTATTCAAATAAATTGACATGACATGGTGAGTCATGGACCAAAAAGTGTCAATTAACGTGTATGAGTTCATACAGCAGATTAAACTGCCTACAGACAGCCACTGACTCAAAGATTTGGGGCAGAAATGTCTTTGGCAACCACCTAGGAGAAGGTAAAAATTATTTTCAAAGTTAAGCAAACATTGTGGGTGGATCCATCAACAGCCAAAAATATTGAAGTTGGTAGTCATACTTCCATTGGCTTTCTGTGATTTCTGGGGCTAGCTGGCGGGAGGGGGCAAGGGTAGAGAATATTGCTGGAGTGAAATGATAGGGACTTTGGAAATGAAATCCAGAAAGGAAGAGCAGAATATCGCTGAGTATTGAAAGAGTACTTTTTCTGGTAATTCATTCAGAAGTTGTTCTCTTCCTGCTAAAATCCTCAGTGGTCTAAAAAAACAATTCTCACTGCTGCCCAAGATACAGAACAACTGTGGCAAGTAATTTTACATAGCTGACATTGGTGGAGTATTAGCATTCTTTTTATGCAGATAGGGTAACCTATAGGATATGAAATGGTTAGAGTTTTCAAAATATAGTTTAATTAAGCTATTCTTTTTGAAGTCTGAACTTTGAGCAAATACAGTATCAATTCTGGTCTGACAGGGTCACCATTGTTCCAGTCTGGTGTGTAATGCTGACCAGATGGCAGCACACAGGATAAGTCATGATGAAGAAACACATGACAAAGTAAGTGGCCCCAGTATAGAGGGAGAGTCTATTATCTAATCACATTCAATCCTCATAATAAATCTTTGAAATAGGCATTATCATGCCCATTTCCCAGGTTAGGAAATTGAGGTTCAAAGAGATTAAAATATTTATTCAAAACTTAAAGACTGTTACATTTTTTTTCCACAGCTGAATCCCACTTCGTTACTCCTAGCTAAACATTCCATCACTTCTCTGGGGAGGAGGACGATATTTACCAACAAAACTAGTCTGTAACAACATACATGGTACAGGGGTACATTTATGCATGTATATGGATAATGGTTCTGCTGAGGAGATCCGTTTTCATGCAACAACCTGACTCTAACTACTGAAGAGAGCCGCAGAATGTAGAGGCAGGATGGCAGGGTCTGTCTGGAATGAGTGCACAAACTGGAGAAACCAGTGGAAGAATTAGAACTGCCCTGAGGACTTCAGTCTCAGAGACTTATGTGCTTCTCCTGCAGTCACTTGTCTTTCCATTCAAATTTTCACATCCCTAGTGAGAAACTCTTCATGACTTCAGCCATTTTAGGTGGAGGTCAAGCTGGCTCCTTTGAGATATGTGAGAGGCGGTGTTAGCAACACTGATACGGTAACTGGGGATAATTGTTACTTCTATATGTGATACGTATATATGTGCACATACAGAAGCATATATTTGTGTTTAATTCTGGTAAAGTATAAAGACTGAATTACAAACTTTATACCTTACCAATTTGAATTAAAAAAATCAAGATTTTTTTAAATCTAGGATTTAATTTCTAGATATTAAGAAGAGGTATACAAACGACGGACTAAAATTAATATTCTGCAGTAAGACTTTCCTGCCCCAAATGAGCAAATCAAGTCCCTAAAACTTGAACCTGAGTCTTAAACCTGAACAAGACCTAATGTTTTTTCAGAGGTTTTAGACTTAACACTATACAAAGTGCTTGACAGACCACTAATTTCCTTCCCATCTATCCATCAGTCTTTCCTCATAAAATGAGCATAGATGCTTAGCCCAAGAGAATACCTAGGAGCAGTACTAGTGTTTTTAATTTAATGAAACTAGATTTTTCAGAAACAAAAGGGGTTTGGGCACATTAACAACCGCTAAGGACTTTGTTACATGTTTCACTTTTAAAATATTTTAGTTATATCATCGACATGAATTTAGTTGCTCCCACAGATTTATCCCTTAAGTGTCTCTTCTGATTTCTAGGAACATCTTATCATGTTTTCTAGAAAGGAACAATGTACTATAATTGACATTGATAAGATCAATTTGGCTATACCCTGGGAGTGACACATTTCACTATCTTCTATCATTCTAGTTTCTTCTTCTTGTACCTTCCTGTAGAACTGATAGGTGCAACACCAAAAAAGTTTCTTCATAGTAAATACTGAGTTTTCTCCAAACACAAAATTATTTGAATATAACAAGACAGTAGTGGAAATGAATTAGGGTTCCTTAACTTTGGGGGGGCTTAAAGAAGAGATGGAATCCTGTGGAGGAGACATTTTGTTTCCTCATGTTCAAGGGCACATGGCTCTGCTCACTGAGCTCTGAGAAGTAATCAGTAATTAATTTCTCTTTATTGACGTATTTTCTGTTGATTATCAAAGCAACCCTCGAACGGAAGTCAGAATTATGATGTATCAATTTCATATGAAGGAACATGAAAACACAGAATTCTGTCCTCCAGAAACATTCATCTAGCATGCCAACCAAACGCCTGGAACTTGAAGCCTCTAAGCACCATTTTCCTGGATACAGCTCCTACTGCTTGTTCCTACTTGTTAATTCTGGAAAACTGCAAGAAAGCAAGATGCCAATCATAGGGAAACTGCCCTTTGGAATACCATCTCCTTTGAGGCTTTACTTACTAGCAAGTGTTTCTGATGAAAGTTGCTACATTTTCTGATGACTTCTGAGTTAGTTACTAGTAAAAAATAAGTACTAGTCAAGGTAAACTTTAATACAGCTGATTTCTGAGAGCTCTGTGGGCTGTGTATGTCTATGTGTGGGGGACAAGGGAGGAGGTCGGTAACTCCCTTAGACAGATTTTTCAGTTGTCACCTATGGGAGTTTCCAGAATCTTAAAAGGCAGCGAATACACCCTATGTGTAAACTGTATTTTAAATAGGTTAAGACTTACACCATCCGTGAAGAGAAATGGAAGAAAATATCCATATCCTTTCAATCTTGGCTGAAATTGCAAAATATCCAGAAGCCCGGGAACTTCCCACTTGATACACTCTTGCCCAGAATGCAAGCCCTGGATTATATCTTTCTTCCCCAGTCGATATCCTAAGTAGGTGTCCATTCTTGCAAATGGCTTATCATGCTGCCTCACCAAAAGGGTAGCAGACATGTCTCTGTTATGTACAGTCCTTTTTTCCTTCCAGATGGATCTGAGTCATGATCTGAGTCCCAAAGCTAAAAATAGTATATTTATGACGGGATTTTATGTAACCTGGCTTTTCACCTGTCAAAGGGTAGGGGTGCAAACATTCTCAGAAGACAATCTCTGTGGAAATGGACTCTCTCCATTGGTTCCCTATAGGATGGCCTGAAGAATGTAAGGGCATCTCTTAATCCACTGTAACATTGTCACTCTATCACAGGGAAGAAGTCGTACCAATAAAAGCAAAACAAATGCAGTTGCTGTAGTACAAAGCAGTTGTTAAGAGTTTTAACTTGGACATCTAGCAAAATCTGGGCTGCCATTTATTAGTTAGATGTGCAACACTAGGCAATTAATTCAGCTTCTCTAAATCTCAGTGTCCCCATATATATAGATGATATCATGTATTGCATGGGAATTGGGGAAGATAAAATAAATAAACAAGTAGCACTAATAGCATATAATAGTCTAGCATATAATAATGTTAGCTAGGTTATTATTGCTGTTGTTACCAGCACGACTGTATTAAAATCAGGAGATTGAATCTAATGGCCCACAATATTGGTCACTCTTATTATAGCTACATACATGTAGTCTTTGTGTGCATTGTACAACAATGACATTCTGAACTCTCTAAATGATTTGTTTAGCTACAATCACCATTGATTCCAGTACTATATATGTTCTTATCCGGTTTCAACTGAGCGTGTAATTAGAATGTTTTATAAATTATCTTGTGCCTCTATTGATTCCTGTTTTTAATAGCATGGATCATTGCTTGGAGGACACAATATCTGTATAAACATTGAACTTCACAGTTAATGAAGAACTATGAACAGAGTTATTTCATACTATTTTTTAAATTTAAAACTCTTACATATCATATTAGCCCTTTGTGAAAATCCAGCCCACTGAATTACAAATCCCTGTGAAATAAAGAGGACAAACCACCATCTCTTCAGGGAAAATAAGTACAGTGTGGGCCAGAGTACTTGTCCACAAAATAAGAACTGGAAACAGAATTAGAAATGGTTGTTAAGGCCCCAGACTAGGTTCAGTTTTCCATGCAATAAAACAATGACCACCCAATCTTTTCTTCCAGGATCTCTTTCTGCATTCTAATTAGATTTAGTGAAGCAACTTTCACCATTCAGCTTCTCTTTTTCAGTTCTCTCCACAAAATTCCCAGGAATTAGAGCTTTGTTTCTTTCTCAGAATTCCTCAGCTGTTACTCTACCGAGGCATTGCTCCTTAAGCCTTCCCTAGCCTTTGACCTAGTAAATTACTAAAAACTACAGGAGGGAGATGGGAAAGGAATGGTAAGAAAAGATGAATTGACCAGGACACATTAGAGAAAAGATACTCACAAGTCACGATAAAAAGAGATAAAGGATAAATGTAGATATCATGCACTTAATTATAATAACATGATTCAACTTCAAAAGGTACAAAGAAAAGCATAGTAAAAATTCTATATCTTATCTCTGTCTAGCCATCTAGATCTTTTTGTCCAGAAGCAAAGTGATTAGTTTCTTATACACCTATATATTTTTCCACATCTGCATCTTTCTCCATATCAATATTCACAAATGGTAACATACGATATACTCTGCACTACACTTTGCTTCTTTCATTTAAAATACAAATTCGAAGATTATGCCATATTAATACCTAAAAATCCCCCTAATTCTCTGTACAGCAGCAATAATATCTATTTAAACAGTCTCTATGTATTGATATTCAGCTTTTCGCCAATACTAATAACACTGCAGTGAACAACCTTGAACACATCTCTCTGCACATATGTGAGTATGCATAACTCAGTGTTCATTTCTGGAAACAGAAGCTGCTATATTTTAGCAAGGCACGGGTTTAAAAAAGCAAGTTCTGTACTTACAAATCATTAGAGGGCTTTGGCACAGCGGGAACAATGAACTCTTAGGATGATCCTCGAGGAGTATCTCAGAATTGACAGGCCATGGGAACTCTTCTGCAATCTCTCCAGCTATTCCTGCAATATTGAGTTCCAAAACACATCTCATAGCTGTGATTCAGGGATCAGGAAGCCAAAATCAAGAAAAAATTGCCACCACTGAAACTGCCTTTTTGTAAAATAGTAGAAAGAAGTAAAATCTGGCTTCGTGTGCATTTCTGCCTTCTAAACCTACTTGATTACATATAATTGATGGAACCTAATTTACTTTTAGAACCCTGACCCATAGGAGTTTGGGGAATAATGATTTTGGTTTTCTAGACTCTGCAGCAATATAAGAAGGCACTTTAGAAAAAGGCAGGAATCAAGGGTGTGTGAGTCACACCAAGAGAGAATACAGCTGTCACTTTAATTGATGATGTTGTTCTAAAGAATTCAGAAAAATCTCATACAGAAACACTGAAGTTAATATTACTAATTGAAATGAATGATTTTTGTTGACATTTTTGACTACTCTGGGTCAGAGCAACACCCACCTCCAATGCTCCCCAGCAACTTCCCCAACACATTCCCTTTACCCAAAGAAGATGGCCCCAAAGAAGCAGAAAGAGTTTCCTCTAGAGCAGAAAGAGTTTCCTCTAGTTTCCCCAGGGGAGCTCATGTACCCCCCCACCCCACACACACACCTCAAGCCATGGACATTCACATAAGAAAGCAGCAGCGGGATTCAAGTGTGATAGCAACGCTGCATGTTCCTGGTGGGGTAAAAACAGTGGAGAAAAAGGGAGAAAGGAATACCAAGAAGCTAGCTACATGATATAATGTTTGGTTCTTGGAAGTAATCATGTTAAAGGGATCTTCTTTAAAAGTTGTCAAGAGTCACTATAATGGGCAGAAGTGAAGACACAGTGTAAGCAAAAGGGCATGATAAGCCATTGTTTAGAATATAAGGTAATGGCCCATGATGTTCATAAGCAATCAAAATATAGAAATAACGCATGGTGACTGCTGTTATGCACTTGTAGAAATGAAGAATTGCATGATTATGCTGCTATTAAACTAGAATGGTTAAGATAGGAGCAGGTACTTATTCACCGTTTGCATGTAGAAGACAACAAAGCATGGTATGAGCAGGGGCACTGTGGAGGAACTCCCAGAGAGAATATATTACACTCTTCTCAAAGGAGACTTTAAGTACCAATACTACAACTTTGATGGAGAACCATCATTCCGTGGAGAACTGTGGTCTGATTTTTCTGAGAGTTTCCTGGAAGGGATAAGTACTAGTACCTGAGCTAGGTTTTAATCTAAGGCTGGCAAATCCATTCTTTCATTTTCTCAGGCCAAAATACTTGGTGTCATCTTTGACTTAGAGTTTGCTTCCTTTAAAAAAAAAAACTTAAAAAAATTTTAATTGTTGTAATATATGCATATCATAAAACCTATCAACTTAATCACCTCTGTGTAAAGGTCAGTGGTGTTAAGTACATTCACACTTTTCTGCAAAGAATCTCCGGAATTCTTTTCATCTTGAAAAACTGAAACTCTATATCCCTTCAACAACAATTCCCTATTTCCCCCACCCCCAGCCATGGCAACCACCATTCCAGTTTCTCCCTCCGTGCATTTGACTACTGTAGGTACCTCATATAACTGGAATCAAACAGTATAATAATGTCTTTTTGTGGCTGGCTTATTTTACTTAGTGTAAGATCCATCCATCTTGTAGAATATGCCAGCACTTCCTTCCTTTTTAAGGCGGCTTGTTTGCTTCCTTTGGACTCACTTTTCTCTCTCCCAATCTACATCCAGTTATTATGAGATCCTCTGAATATACCTTCAAAATTAATGCAGAGCTGGCCACTTCTCACTACTCTCACTGCTACCACGTGGTCCCAGCAGCCATCATTTCTCCCCTGGGTTCCTGCAAATGTTCCTCTGCTTCTTTCCTTGCTCTTTTCAACCAGGCACCCACAGCAATCGTTTAAAAATCAGGTCACTTCTTTGTTCAAAATTCTGCAATATCTTCTCGTTTTGCTGAGAAAAGAAGCCAAAATCCATGCCTACAAGGCCTGGGAAGCCTGCCAGCTCACCGTCACCACCTTTGTCCCCCTCCTGCTCTCCTTTGTCCTTCCCACCCCTCTACCCTCATCATGCTCACTTCCTTATTCCTGGAACAGGCAGGCAAGATCTAGCAGCAGTGTCCTTGCACTACTGTTTCTCTTGCTAGGTATCTCTGTATGATAACTCTATTATTTCCTGTAAGCATTTTGTCAAATATAAGCTTAAGAAAACCTAACGTCATCACCTCATTGAAAGTACAGCCCACCCTACTACACAAACTCCCTTAACCCCTTCACCATGCCTTTTTTCCTCTGACAATTACCAGCTTTTAAACTGCTATGTAATCTACTTACTTATTGTTTTAATAGTTTATTATCTGTATCCCCTTGCCAGGGGGATACCTTTACCTGTTTTGTTCATCAATGTATCCCAAACATTGAGAGCCATGCCTGGCACACAGTGGGTGTTTAATAAACGGATGACTGTTTTTACTGGGAAGATCACGTTTTCACTCTGAGACCAGGTTGGGCAGATGCTCTAATAGTTCATATAAGGCTGTAATAGTATGTGAGTGAAGAGGGAAGCAACTAAATGCTCCCTATTTCTAGTCCCGCTTCCAGCCACATTTTCACACCATTAGTGCTTGCTTGCTTTTCAGAGTCCACTGAAAAGGAGTGTGGTGCAAGTTAGGGGATAGAGTCTAACATTCTCCAAATTCCAATTCTATTATCTACTGACTGAATGGCTTGGTGGAAGTTAGACTTTTTATACCTTAGTTTCTTCATCTATGAAATGGGAATACCATGAGTTGGGTATTCCTCATACATTATGAGAATTAAATGAGATAACATATGTAAAATGCTGAGCACTTTGTGAGAATAATGATAAAGCGCTTAAAGACAATGCATTTAGGGTGTTGTGCATTCCTCTATAATCTCACATACAATTTTAATTTGCTTAATAAAATTCTCATTATATAGGTAGTATATAAACCATCTAAGCTTAGATCTGAATTAGCAAGAACTCTGAAATACTAATATATGAATTATTTTACCATCTGTGAATTATCAGAAGTTAAATCCATATTCATATTCAAGTGAAAGTTAAAAAAATATGATCAAATATAAGAGAATTTTGATTGTCTATTTAGCTTTTCTATAGTGCTGATTATCAAGATATGACTCATTATACCTCCAACTCAATGGCATTTTCTCCAAAAAATATTACAAATAATGAGCTTTTCATAGGTTCACCTTTCAAACAATATTATGTGACACTTCTTTTCTATTGCTAACAAAGTTTTTTTTCTTGGGTAGGCCATCTGGATTATACCAGTTTAACTTTTTAAATTTGGTATTTCCAATTAGCTTCAATTTGTCAGTTACACATCTGAATTAAGCACTTGTACTAGATATCAATCACCTTTGGGAACAAATATTTGCATAACTGATTAGTAACTCTTGATAATGTGGTAATTTCTTCAAGAACATCTTTTTATTAAATGCGGGGGTTGAAACCACTTGGAATATATTTTTTTTTCTTATATAAATCTGGCTTTCAATTTTTGAACCCATTACCCTAATGTTCAGTGCTATTTCCCATTTTGAAAACTCATTTTACGTGTGGGTATTTGAAATGATCAGAGATATTACCAAGAAAATGACCAATAAGCCATAAAGCTACTCAACTCATTACTCGTACAATTTATTTATTGCTGGGAAAGTTTCATTTTAGATTAGTTTGGAAGAGAATATGAGTGTATATGTAGCAGTTCTCTGAGTGCAAGGACTTATTGTCCTATCCATAATTTATTTAGAGTTCCTGTACTCGTTGTTAAATAAGTGTGAAATTAAAGTCATCGTGTTTAAAAATGTAGTACAGAAATCTGAACTTTCAATGGAATCAGATAAGAAATCTGACAAATGTGCCCAAAAGCAAAGCCTTTATTTCATTCTCCCTTCTTGCATAAGAAAGCTGTTCACCTCCAAGTAAGACACTTCAATCTACAATTTCACCAGTATGTGGAACAGCATAGAAAAAGACCCAAGAAAAGCTTTCTGCAAAGAGGCTTCCCCAAACAGGAAACATTAAATCTTTCTACCAAGACTGAAAGAATTAAACCCAAACCCAGGACTTAAATAGTGTCTAACCAGAGTGATTTCAATCTGAATTTGAACTTTTCATCGTTTTCTGATAATTGCAGAGGATTCTGAATCAGTTACAGGAGATCTTGGTCAAACTCTTTTACATGTAACATCTTTTTTAAACTTGTTAAACAAAAGGAAAAGAGGCAGATGGCAGAGTGGCATTCTGTGACCTTCTGTTGGCTAGAAAGGAAGGCCCCATCTCTTAATCCTTAGAAAGCTTCAGATAATCACCAAAACAGATTTCAGGTCGCTTCAGAGTGTATTGACTTTTCACTTTGGCCAATAAGTGGCATGATGGTACAGCCTATTTTTCTTTGGCTTTCAGTGGGATTAAAAGTTCTCCTTGAATGTTTCAAAAACTTGTAAGAAGTGCGTTAGAGTAGCTAGTAAGATATATAAGACTATAATAAAGCTTAGTCATCTTTTATAAACACTTTAAAGATCTTTGGATCAAAGGAGCAATCCGCAGAAAACATTTTTAGTGGCTAAAATAGAGTATGTGTTCATATCTGGATTTTCTTTATTTTTATTTTAGTACATAATTACCCTTTGGGGTAAATAAGGGGAAAACAAAAGATAAATGTGAGGTATTCCCTTCCTAGAAAGCAACTGATGAGGATGGGATCAGTTTCTAGAAATGAATAAGGTGAAGTGGGAATAGCAAGCTTTTGAGACATGTAAGCTGTAGGCTATGATAGTTACCATTGCTAACTGAATTCACAGGGCCCATGCAAATAGGATATGGCTCTAGATTATGGAGGAAAAGGTATTTATTATAGGATGATAAAAACTCAACTCATGATCCCCACAAAAAAAGGATATGAAAGAGCCCTGTCTCCAGGGAAGTTTCACAGTGCTACATAAGAAGTAGCAGTGCATCCAAATGTCTCCTAATATGAGAACATATTTTCAGCCATTGCCCCAATCAGTTAGTTCTCCTTCCTGACAAAACTGGTAGAAATTAATCCCTTCCCTCACAGTAGCACAGATAGAATAATACAGGAGAAAATACATAATTAATAGAATTATCATTTCACAGTAGAAAGAGACACAAAAGCATAACACCATGGTAGAAACCAAGAGAAAAAGCATTTCCTAGTACAGGTTTCAGGTTTGCTTGGAAGAAGGGGCACAATGTAAGTGTTAAGAACAATGACTTTAAGGTCAGTCAGACTTGCATTCACATTCCAACTTGTGAATTTAGGCAGGAACCCTAAGCCTCCATTTCCTTTGCTGTATGTTGGAAATAATAAAAAGACAACAAATGAACTTATATAGGTCCTATGAAAGTTAAGTTGAATAATACATGTAGAATGGTTAATGGGCATACAAGTGCTCTAGAGTTTGGGGCTGCTCTTATTTTCCACAGTGAATCACTAATAAGGGCTGTAGTTAAAATAAATTTTTAGCAAGTACATGTGCAGTATCTGAAGGCAAAAGCCTTTACACCAGGAAACAGTACTGAAGTATGGGCCACTAAGAGAAAAGACATGTGTGCAAACAAAAAGAGTCATCAGATTTAGGAGGGGAAACAGCATGGACTGAACTAGAGATAGGATTAAAGGTTTTCACAGTTTTCCTAAAAATTAATATGTTTTGTTCTTTGTTGTCTAGATTTACAACAAGATTAACTGCAGAGTATCCTACAGATGATTCTTATTCTAAAGTATGTGTTTGCTTACTTTTCATCTGTCTTGAATTAATAAACTTCTCCAGGTTTGGAAGATCCATTCTTCCAAATGATGGAAGTTTCCATATACTTGGTGCCCAGAGAGAGGGAAGAGCTAAAAAGTAACACTCCTTTATAGGAATTTTGCCTTAGCAAGCTCTATTCTATCTGTGTTAGTGTTATATACACACATTTGAATGCATTGATCTTAAAATGCTATATTCTTAAGTATTGCTAAAAATAGCATTTCAAACTTTTCGTGAACTTTCATTCAACATCATGGGTCTCCAAGGAAACAAAAGAAAAAAATCTCTCTCCGTTCAGCTCTCATCGTCTTTCTGACCAGAGGAATTGGAGAAAGAAGCATTGGATTTGTTTCTCTCTGATCACTTACTTTTTGGCTATGGAGCCCATTTTAAGGGAGGCGATGTTCTTGGAAGAGACAGATTTGGTTGGGAAAAGCAGAAGCCACTCAAGATATAGTTAGTGGAAAGAAAATTAAGATAAAGAATTTGAGTTAGGTAACTGCTGGAAGAGTTACAAAAGCGAAGGTCAGAAAAGGCCCTTTCAGAAAATCTGGATTTCATGGAAGCCCCCTACAATGAGGCTAGTTGCCAGCAGAGATGAAACAGGAGAGGGAAATATCCACAGTGCACGTGACACAGACTTCAGCTATTTTCCTCTCCAGATCTTATCCTCATCTCCCCTTCCCTGCTTTCTGCCCCAGGATGCTGACTTGAATGGGCTGCATTGGTGGTCTTCCTTGTCCTCGAGCTTCCAGTGGGATGTGGCCAATGAAGAGTACCGACAGATCACAGGTGGGGAGAAGAGTGACGTCAAGGGAATTACTCTCTTGCCTCCCTTCTTCAAGGTTACTTCAGGAAGTCTATGTCCCTTGACTGCTACAGGTGCTTTCTCCCAACATACTCCTTCCAGGTTGTGGTAACTGTTCCCTCCTCTCATCCTTTCAGGCTGAGGGATGATAAGAGCTCTTAGTAACCCCAGGATCCTGCACTATCCCTTATAATTCCACAATATCTTTGTAAGTACTCCTTTAGTAAATAAACCCTCCTTGAGTTATTCTACCATGAGTATGCCAACTGTTTCTTGCTGGGAACCTGACTGATACGATGATTCATACTATAGTTGTCCCTAAGAAATGCACCTTAAAAATGGGTGTCAGGAATTGGGTGATTTGCATTTGAAGGAGCTCAGGGATAACCTTCTTGCTAGATAAAAGGGACGTGAGTAATCCATGGCATGTGGTAGAATCACCCTTCTTCACATTGTCATGCTTGATAGCATAATATAAGGTAGAATTAACCATTTGTCTCTTTGGGCCCCAGAAAGCATAAATGGAAATAAGAGTTCGTAAGCATATAATTAAGAACATGGGATTGGAAGGCTCCATGGCACCTTTGAATGCTTTCCTCCTCTTCTGAGGTTGCATATCTGGAAGTATATATATATATATATATATATATATATATATATATATATATATAT